>NC_047155.1:2390556-2455556 GCF_009819705.1 Hippoglossus hippoglossus
CTGGAGACAGGAGGAGTTCAGGGTGCGACCCGGTTCTGTTTCACTGGACACACAGTTTGTGTTTGTCCTGACCTCTGCAGCTCTTCTTCTCTCCTCAACTCTCTACACCTGTCTTTCCTTCACCCCCCCCCCGCCTCCGTCTGCCATCTCTCCATACTGTCCTCTTTTCTCTTTCGCTCTGTTCATGCCCTCTTTCCTCTCCCAAGCCTCATCACCTCGTCTCCTGTTCCCTCTCTCCTCTCGTCTCATCTCCTCTCGTTCTCTCCATCATCTCCTCACTCTGTTCTTTTTATCACTTCCTAATCTCAGGAAGCGACTCGTCAGTTATTGTGAATAACTCACTGTAAATTGTTTTTTTCCGTCCCTGTATCCGTTCTCCTGACCACACACACACACACACGCACACACACACACACACACACACACACACACACACGCACACACACGCAGCAGTGACCCATGTGGCCCGGCTCATTCTTCATTCATTTAGGGAGGCCAGTGTTTAGATTGGCTCATGGAGAAACCACTTTAGGCCACTAATGAATCCACAGCCGTCATTAACATGCAAATAGCTCCATTAAGAAACATGCTCACGCAGCTTTATATAACGAACCCTTTTTCCTCCAGACGCACGGACGCACACGCTCGCTCACACTTCAGCGAGTCCGGGCTGCTTTTCAGAAGCCACATTCACCCGGTCAGATTCCGTGACTGTGGAATAATATAAAACTAAAACAGTTATTAACCTTTCACTCGTGTACTGTGTCGTCATTTTCTCTCTTCTACACATTTTTGACTTGTTCTTTTTCTCGTTCTTCCCCCATTTTGTCTCTTTCTCTCAATCACTGCGTTCCTCTACACATTTATAATTCATGCAAAAGAAATGCAGCAGTCATTACTTTCACAATCTTCCATTTATATAAAGCTAAAAAAAAAACACGTCTCCGTGATGCGGAGCGAGCTCTTGAGGTGTCGTTCCTTCTCTCAGTCCCCCCCCCCCCCCCCCCCACGATGTATCCCTCCATCTGCTCCGGCTAATAAAGCCCAACACTCATCCAATCAATCTGTCCATCCTTTAATCAGAGGAGAGATATTCCAATTAAGTTTCCCATCATGTCCACCAATCAGGGCTCAGGGTGTTAAGTGAATAATTTAACTCATCAGCTGTCTTCGGTGACCAATCTTCTCTCACCTGTACTGCCGAGTGCATCAGTGTGTGTGTGTGTGTGTGTGTGTGTGTGTGTGTGTGTGTGTGTGTGTGTGTGTGTGTGTGTGTGTGTGTGTGTGTCCCCGGGTACATGGTGGGCTGTCATAGATGGGAGGTGTGTTGTCATGGTAACATACTCCTCTCTCTCTCTCTCTCTCTCTCTCTCTTTACAGACAGTAGCCAGCCCTCGCTCTCCCAGCCCTCTCTGACCCTGCAGAGTTTTCCCTATGGCGGCTGTGAGTCGGTGGAGCTCTCCTACCAGAGTGGTACGTGTTCAGAAATCACTTTGTTAAGTGCTGGGTCCGTCACTCAGCCAACGAGGGAGCCGACTAGTCAGTCATTTAGTTAGTTAGTAAGTTATTACTGTATTAAGTATTCTGTGAGAGTGCTCAAAGGGAGTTAAGTATTTTTAAATACTTGTACAAAGATGGACGACATGGCGGCTCCTCAAAGCCAAAGCATCTGGAGTTGAGTTTAGTTGTCACTTGTTATTTGATGCCACGAGAACAGGCTGAAACATCGGGATTGAGACTTGGTGGAGAACTTGGTGTATCGGCCGGACCTCGATAATCCGTCCCCTGATTGCTACTGGCTCCAAGATGGCCCTGTTCATATCGGGGGGTATTTTGGCTCAATTTGTAGACAGCAGTCAGACGTGGAGAAGCGTCGTCCATTTTCATTTACAGTCTATATGATTTGGAGGTAACCCCGCCTCTCGCCCAATCGGCTCCAGCTCCACACACGACCCTCGATGGATGGATGGATGTAGGCTGAACCCAGGAGACCCTTTACCTTGATCATTTTATTCCTACTCCTCTTAGAAATATGATATAGCACCAGTGAAGGTGGTTTTTTGAGTCAGGATCTGTTTAAGCAGCTGTCAGTCTGCTTGTTTGATAGTCCCCCCCCCCGTTAGCTGGTCAGTCGGTTAGTTACAGATTAGCTGTTTACTGATTTTAAGAAACTCAATTCACACTCGAGAGCAGTCAACGTATTTTAAAAGCACTGGATGTAAAATGTAGCATGAGTTCGTTCGTTTAGACGTCGAGTCACAGTTGGTTATTTAATTAGAAAAAGAAGCATTTAATTAGAACTTCAGCCTCGTTAGTCTGTTCATTATTTGCCATGTGGTGAGTCAAGGATGAGAAACACATGATTAATACTATTTAACAACCAGATGTACTAAACAAGTTAGTTATACAGTGAATAAGTCATTTCCATAAGTCAGTTGGTTATTTGCCTGTGTTGTCGTCATGTAAACATTGAATTAACTAAACATTTTATTACCTCAGCAGACAAATAGATACTTTGCTGCTTTGGGTCTCTGGTTTATTGACTCGCCATAATTTGGTAATTTAGCTCGAAAGGGGAACTCGCATCACGAAGAGCGATTAGAACGGCAATTTGTTGTCGTGATTTCTCAAGATCCATCCGTCTCCTCGCCCACATACCGCTCCTCCTGCAGCGTCTCTCCTCCTGTTTAGATATTCATCCCTCTCTCTGTTTATTGTTCCTGCAGGTCAGTTCCAGGCCGGCCAGTTCCAGCCGGCTATCCGAGTCGCCGACCTCCTCCAGCACATCACCCAGATGAAATGTGGACAGGGCTACGGCTTCAAGGAGGAGTACGAGGTGAATGCAAACACACAAACACACAGAGAGGCTCGTAACGAGGACAACAGTAAAACAGGCATCAATCTTCTGATGGGCAACATTACCAGCAGCTATTAGTAAGAAGGTAAAAGGTCTGAAGCTGAGCACACAGATAATAGGTATAATAAAAATCTGCCTGTGACCCCAGAGTGTATCTGCTGGTAAAGCACTAACTCAGAGGGAGCAGGGTTTTTCTTTCTGCTGGAGAAACATGGGTGCAGCAGCATGGCATCACGCACAGGGTGTATCCTTGGCTTTTGTTTGGTGCAGGATGGGATTTACTGCCCCCGTGACATTCATAAACAAACCTGTGGAGGAACGAATCAAAGGGATTTAAACAATTTTAATTGCGCTAAAGTAAAACGGTCAAAGGCTCAACTGCTGAGAGATGAGATCAAATGTCAGAAACCAAGTCATTTGTTAAACATTGCGACATGCAGTGGAGCACGGATGTTTTTCCTGACATCTGTAGAAGGGGCTGTGATCGAAAACAAGTCAGAGTCCTTGTAAAATGTCCATGTGAGAATGTAAGAATACAACGATCTCAAAAAATGAAGAGGCGATGCCGACGTCAACCTGGAAAGACGAGAAGATTCCCGGAGCTTTTGGTGATAATGGTCCGACGATGTGGCGTCCGGGAAGCAGCTCGTGTCTTCGTGCGTGAACGAGAGCGAGCGTGAGCGTAGATTTCTGAACTTATCAATGTTGATAATCAGGGAAACGAACCGGCTCATACTTTCCACTCTGCCCAGTTTCTCTGTTGGTTTCTTGGTAGGTTCAGTTTTTTTCTGTTGCTAATATCTTCTTCCAAAACCGTTTCCCCTCCCTCCGTGTTCTCCCCTTCTTTTTTATTTTTTCTGCTTAAATCCCCCCCCATATACTCCCTCTATTTAGTCCACATTGTGTTTCACTCTCTTCTTCATCTTTTCTCCTCTTATTCTCCTTTCCCTGCTCCTCCCATCTCTTTCCCTTAGTGCCGTCTCCCGCCCTCTTCTCTCTCTTCATTCCCATCCTTTGAATTGAGTTTCTCTCTGTGCTCAGGCCTCCTGTTTTGTTCAGAGCACAGTTTATCAAGCGTTTTTTTATAATCTTTCTTCATCGTGGGTATTCGACCGTGCGCTCATTTTCCTTTTTAAATCCTCCTTCTCTCTCTTTCATTCAAAAGACAGGAGGCAGTCTTTCTCCCCTCTCCCCCCCCCCCCCGCGCTCATAAGAATGAATATTTTCTATTATCAACTCTGCATGCGTGTTGGAAATTGTCCCTCTGTGATGCCGTACGTTATATTTTCATTTGCTTCCTGTCATTTTGGTTTATACCCACTGATACGTTTCAGGGGAGAGCAAATGTGATTTATTCTCCTGTGTGTGTGTGTGTGTGTGTGTGTGTGTGTGTGTGTGTGTGTGTGTGTGTGTGTGTGTGTGTGTGTGTGTGTGTGTGTGTGTGTGTGTGTGTGTGTGTGTGTGTGTGTGTGTGTGTGTGTGTGTCTGTGTGTGTGTGAGAAAGAAAGAGAGAGAGAGAGGCTTTATCTGTAGAGCGGGTATATCTGCCTCCTGTCACCAACAACACATGGAGAAAGACTATGGACAGTATTTAAAAGCAGACAAATACACTTAATTCAAACTTAGCATATATTTTAATGCCCTTTTTTCTAATTCTTAAAACTGTTTTTGTTCATGTATAAAAGTGAAAGCTTGGGATTTTTATTTTAATTTAACCTCTCAGTCAGGTTAGCGCAGAATACAAATATTTCTGAGGTGAAATGTTTGCAGTTATGTCCTCTCTCTCTGTGTGTGTGTGTGTGTGTGTGTGTGTGTGTGTGTGTGTGTGTGTGTGTGTGTGTGTGTGTGTGTGTGTGTGTGTGTGTGTGTGTGTCTGTGTGTCTGCCTGCCACCACACCCCATATGTCCCCTTGTCCCCGTCTCTGTGTGGGATGTGACCTCCGGTGTTGAAGCCCATTAACCTCACTAACACCGACAGCAGCCACACCGTCAACGTGTCGCTCCCCACCGGGATCGCACCTTCGGCAATTTAAAGGGATAATGCGCGTTGTGTGAAGCTCGGCCTCTCGGGCAGATTGACTTGTTACCGGAGCACTTAGTGACTCGTGGCCCACGCGTGAACAACGCTGGTTTATTGGACCGAACGGTTCACTGTCATGAGCCTGAAGACGATGGTCTGATGGTCTTAATGACATGTTTCCCCATGAAAAACTTAAAAAACATAATATATTCTTACATAAAGTACTTTGCTCTTTATACCGTCTTTTAAATTGTCCTGAAACAAATTCAGTTTTTATGTAACACACAAATTCCGTGTTATATTGATCCATCAAAGCATTTTTAACACATACAAGCTTTAGACTATTAAAACAACCCTTAGGTGCAGCTAGTGACACATGTACTCCAAAGTTAGAATATAATCATAAACTTCCGATTCACACTTTTTCGTCATATATCCGCTTAAAAAACAATTTTTGACAAGAGAGCATCTCAAATAAAATAAACAAAATGTCACTGATATTCTATTAAACTAGGGAAACAAATGTGACGTACTTGTGTTTTAGTTTGGTAAATATAAAAATACTGAAGTACACACTCCAGTGGAAAAGCTTGGAGGAAAAGTGTTCATTGTGTGTTTCTCTGTGTATCTGTGAAGAATATTAATAATCTGAAAAGTGATGGAGTGTAGCTGGTGAGATTCAGGCTGTTTTTCTTCAGGTTGGAAAAAGGGCGGCCAACCCACACCTTATGCAAATATTCATACACACACACACACACACACACACACACACACTCACGAACAGATGCCTCTTACCTAATGTGCCCAAACATTTTTTTTTAAATGTCCTTCTCTCACACAAACACATAAACACACAAACACACACTCAGACCCATGTGCCACTTTGAAAGAATCAATTTTCTGCTTGACTGAGCGATATGTGTAGATGTCTGTATTTCTGTCACTGTGTGTGTGTACTGTGTGTGTGTGTGTGTGTGTGTGTGTGTGTGTGTGTGTGTGTGTGTGTGTGTGTGTGTGTGTGTGTGTGTGTTTGTATGCATATCTAGGTCATATCAATGTCTGTAAGTGAAAGCTTTTGTCTGGTCTTGTTAAGCCCTTAATGGACTCAAAAGGATTGTTAACTTGTCCCTATACACAAAATGTGTGTGTGTGTGTCTGTGTGTTTTAATGGTTGTTCTAAAGTGGTTCAGTATCCATATGGCGACCTCTGAGAGCTGGGGTTTGGATGCTAAGCACAAGCTTGAGAGGGATCTTAAACACACACGCACACAAACACACAAACACACACAAAAACATGCGTGTGAGTCAAATGATCGTTCTCTCAGACACTCAAACATTCTCACAATCATCTACAGGAAAACTTTTGCAGAGTGTTTTTCATCACACACACACACACACACACACACACACACACATGCTGTCCTCGTGTGTAAGGCCTGTCACTCGGGCCAGCGTCACAGCGGGGGGGGGCAGGACAATCTGTCTTCTCTCTCTAAACAAAGGACTGACACAGTTTCTCTCTCAGACCAAACCATCAAAAACAATGAACCCAGACTTTGTGTCTCGTCCCTGCAGAGTTTACCTGCTCTCATCTCGTCCCGGCCGTCAAGGAACATGTTTTGCTGCATCCATTTCATCCAGGTTGCTCCCCCCCCCCACACACACACTCCTGGTTGCCCTTATAATTTAGTGCCGGAATTAAATTGCAGTACCCCTGCCAGTGAAGTTGGATGGAGGGTATGTTTTCACCGCTGCCTGTCGGTCTGTTGATTAGCACCGTGTCCTGGATTTGGCTGACATCCTGGCCAAGGGACTGACCTGATTGGAATTGATGGTTCTGGTAATTTCTGCCACTAGAACATTTCATAGCCTCACCTTATGTGCAGTGTGTACATGTCTGGCTTTTAATGAGAAAGAATTAAAACTCGGGAAACTGAAAGAGGAGGAGAGTTGCTCAGTGTCAGAGGAGAAGTGAACTTTATGCTGAGTTTCGTGACTGAGATCTAATATTCTGCTAATATCACAGCTAATTAATAGTATAAGTTAAAAATATGCATCAACAACAACAAGAAGATAAAGTTTTTTGGAAGTTGAATCACGTGTGACCTGCCTGCCCGTCGTCTGTAAAATGGTGTTGTGTTATGTTGTGTTATGTTGTGTTATGTTGTGTTACCCTCGGCGCCCTGAGTGGTTAAAGTTAAACTATCAGTTCATCGGCTTTTCATTAATATTCATGTTTCCGTTTCAACTTCTGCCTGCGCATGTGTCAGGGTACAAGCTCTGGGCATCGGGCCATATGTGCATGCATATTTCTGTGTGTTCATAACTAAATATGTGTGTGTATGTGTGTGTGTGTGTGTACATGTGCATGTTCAGGCCCTGGCAGAGGGACAGACGGCGCCCTGGGAAACGGCCAAGAAGGACGAGAACCGCAACAAGAATCGCTATGGCAACATCATCGCTTGTGAGTACTGCAATGACAAAGATAGACTTCTCCTGCGGGAGTTTGGCTTGACATGTATTTAGTTTGGTTTGGTTTGGTTTGGTTTGGTTTGGTTTGGTTTGGTTTGGATTAGATCGGATCGATCGATTTCTCAAATTTGACACCACTGGGATACAGGAACTTCTTTACATTAACTGTCCAGCGTCACTGAGGGTTGAACTGGTCTGGTTGGCTCCATTTTCACTGGTTAACCATCCGGTTGATCAACATGAGTATTTTAATGCTATTTTAATGTTCTCAGTGTTGATTGTTAATTGGAGAATCCGTTGCAGTTCCCTTTGTCGTGATCGATGCTACAGATCTACTTAACAATCGATATTGATCGTGCTGCATTTACAAACTGCACCAGATTTAAAACTTTAAATACGTGGGTCTCCAGGCAATTTATGTATATATAGGCAAATGAAATGCTTAGATACAGACAGTAAGATGAACCTGTCACCTCTGTTGGACGACAGCCACAGAGAGAATAGGGCAGGACACAGAATACCAGAGCAAATGTATCATCAGCAGCATTTCTTCCTTTTTCATATTTCCTGATGGACGTATCAGGTATTATCACCCGTATGGAAACATTCCAAACGTCCCTCAGCCCCTAAGAGAGAGAAAATTCAAATTCCAAATACAGCTTTAATTAAACACGCTACGGCCCAATGTACACAGAGACCTTTAGCTTAAGCTGGAGGACACAGGTCCGAACCTCTGTGTTCACAACCATCTGCTCCGCCGGAGTGTCCTTCAGCAAGTCCCCGACCGGCTCCTTCCAGCTCCGGGTCGGACTGGTGGAGGTGACCCCCTGCTGGGAGCCAGATGCCAGGAGGAGCAGGTTCTGGCAGATGAATCATTCAGGGCTTCAACATCTGACTCCCAACATTTCACATTCTCAATACCTCTGACAGTGAGAGCAACTCAATCAAAGCAAAACACTGTGTCGAATAGAAATAACACACTCGTGTACATATTTAATAAGATCCATCCTTTTTCAGAATTAATTATCAAAGTCTGTTCAACCTCATTTTCTTAAATTTGACACGGGGAAGCTGCTGTGCGAGAAAAATCTCTTTACCTGCCTGATGATCAAAGCCCGGAGACCTTTTGTTAATTCATGGACGTCAGTTTGGAGCAGGCGGCTGTGATGACGTGCACGGTGAAGCATGTGCTGCATGTAGCAGGCGGGAGCTTGGCCATTAGAGGACGATGCTGCTTTGCGATGTAACAAGTGTCGGCTATGATTTTGTTTGCACTAATGATACCTGTGTGTGTCTGTGGCTGTGTGTGTGTGTGTGCATGTGGGCTTGTTATTTTTGTACAAGGAAACCTCAGGACTCAATTAGGTTGAAGTTGTATTATAGAAGTGTGTGTGTGTGTGTGTGTGTGTGTGTGTGTGTGTGTGTGTGTGTGTGTGTGTGTGTGTGTGTGTGTGTGTGTGTGTGTGTGTGTCTGTATGTGTGTGTGTGATAGGGATGTCTGTTACAGTTAAAGTTAGGGATAAGGTTTCAGTTTGCCTGTCCACAATAAATGGAAGTCAAGGCCGCATCAAGCTGATCCGTTAGGTCGTGTGTTATGTTGTGTAGCTGTTTGTAGCCCGACTCCCCCCCCCCCCCCCCCCCCCCCGCCCCCAACACATCGACCCATCCGTCATAGTCAGATTGGCCATTTACGTTATTATGTTACGGTAAAGTTAAGGTGAGTTGTAAGATCAGAGTTGTGCTTCCACAAAACGTGGTCATGGTTAAATCTGCAGATAATAACTGGAAGTCGATGTAATGGAATCACGGAGAGCAGCCTGTGTGAGCATGTGCATTCAAACCTGCATCAAACTCACATGCACTAAACACTAAACCACTGTGATCGAGGAGATTGTGCTTTTGCAGTGCGTGTGTGTGTGTGTGTGTGTGTGTGTGTGTGTGTATGTGTGTGTTTGTGTGTGTGTGTGTGTGTTTGCACGCACACACAGCTCATTATGAGGGTTTAGATGTCACGGCAAAGAGAGCGCACTAACCTGAAGGCTTTAAAATGAAACATTGTGCTGAAATGAAATAGCCTGACAAGGACTTGATAGCCGGCAGGAATTATGATAAATTTGCTATTAGTACAAATCCTTTAATTACAAGGGCCTGGTAATGGAAACTGTCCATCTTGCCTGCTGTGATTGTAAAAAGACTAATTTCCTTGAGAAAATGTTGTAAAAGGCCCCGAGGGAAATGACTTTGTGTGCCGTCTTTATTAGAACAAGGAAATATGGTGCGACAGGCGGGCCGAGCGGCTGCGGCTGAAACTTTAAATATGGGTTAAAGGTTCTTCTGTCTTTTCCTCTAGTCGGGTTGAACTTAAATTCGCCTTTTGAAACGAGGCTTTTGCTTCCTGCTTTACAGCTTGAGAGCTCGGAGCAGATTCCCTCGTGGCAACATGCGTGTTCTGTTGCACACAGTGGATCGGGCTGCATGCAGGACGTTGTTCCTACCTTGCACTACTACTTAGTGTTAATTTGACTAGTTTAAAACTTTTCCTTAAGCCCCTGGAGTCTCGGGCCTCATCAGCCACTTCAGGAGAACTTGGACTTGCCTTCACATTCTTATACTTGTGCTTATACTTAGTACAAAATACGCACCGATAACTTGAGAGCAGAGGAACCTTCACCTGTTATTTCAGTTCAGGTTAAAGTGAAAAGTCCGAAGCGGGGGTGTGAAAGCGTCCTCAGTTCGGTCTTCATCCCTCGTCAGCACCTCCAACCTGAACAAATGCTCATTGAGCCTCAGCGAATCACGACAAGGGGAAACTCTCCGTGAGAGACTTAAACCAACACCCAAGATCTGGTCCTGAAGATCCCCCGTTGATCCCTGTGAGGACATTTGACTTTCTGTGATTTCCTCACTTTTCCCCTCCTCTTCCTCCTCTTCCTCTCCTCCACACATTCTATCACATGGTCCTCACCACCCACCCCCCCTCCCTCCCTCCCTCCCTCCCTGAATCAGTTTGCAAAGGGCTGATCTGAGTTGAAGTGTTAACACACTCTTCCTCCAGCCATCTGCCAAACACAAACGGTCGCTGCCATCTTTGAAATCCCTTCAGCACACTGAATAAATGTTAATCTACCAGCCTCCTGTCCTCCTGTCTCGTCAGCGCCTCCCCTCCTCTCCTCGTCTCCCATCGCCCGACTTCCACTTCCATCTTTCTCCTCTCCTTCTCATCCTGTTTTCTTACCTTCCCTCGTGTTTCGTTTCTTCCCTGTTCCCTCCATCTCTGTGTCACTTATCTCCCTCTGATCACCTCCCTGCTCTTCTTTTGCTCCATCTGCACTTTCTCTTAAATTGCCCTCATTCTCCTTTTCTTTCATTGTCTCTTCATGTTCTCTCCTTTTCTTTTCTCCTTTCCAATCCCTCTCCTCCCCTTTCTTCAATTTCCTCTCTCTTCCATCCATCCATCCCTCCCATCTGATCACCGCTGACAGTTTACGGGTTGAGGCAGAGCACAGTGGTGTTTCCTCATTACAGGCATCTGTCTGCTTCTATTTCCTCCTTCCTCCCCTCCGTCCCCTCCTCTTTGCTGCCTCTCCTCCTTTCTTTCTTTCTTTCTCAGCCCTCCATCAGTTCATAGAGCATCCGCCCCATATGGTCATTTATAATTCAACAGTACCATGCCCTCAGAATAAACAGACTCATTGGCTATTATTTATACACGTGCAAACAGGGGTATGTATTATATTATATTATATGAACGGCAGGATGGTGATTTGGAAGATTTGAAATAAATCAGACTTGTCACAGAAACACAGACAGAGGCTCGCTCATCACAGTGAACAGTAACATTTCCATACTCAGTTTACCATGTAATAATCAACACTTATCACTCAGTAGAAATATATTTAATCATTCAAATACACTGGTAAAAGTAAAATCCTACATAATGTTCAGTCTGAACACCTTCACCCCACCGTGCCGTGTCCTCCACCTCCTCTCATCCTCCACCTCCTCTCATCCTCCACCTCCTCTCATCCTCCACCTCCTCTCATCCTCCACCTCCTCTCATCCTCCACCTCCTCTCATCCTCCACCTCCTCTCATCCTCCACCTCCTCTCATCTCCCCCTTTTGCTTTTGTCTTCTCCGTGTTTTGCATTTTCCTCTCAGCCGTCCACCGTCCTCTCCTCCTTTCCCCTCGTATGTGTTGATCTCTGCCTCCGACTCCCTCTCTGAACTTAATCTATTCACCGTATTTTCTTGGATGTGTCACTCTCTCCTACCTCTGCCCCGTCTCTCCCTCCTTCTCTCCTTTTTATCTGTTCTTCTCAGCCCCTTGATGTCCTCTTCCTGTTTCCTCCTCTTCCTCTCTGCCTCTCTCCTCTGCCGCCCCCCCCCCCCCCCCCCCCTTCGTGCACAAACTCACCCCAAAGCCCTCCCTCTATTCACTAATGTGCACAATTGTACAGGTGAATGAGAATCATTACACAGGCTGTCAGTCTTTGCCAGGCGTTGTTAACACACACACACACACACACACACACACACACACACACACACACACACACACACCACCAAGCATCACTGGCATAATCAGTACCTCTTCCTGCATCATGTTGCTCCTCATTACAGCTGAGGTTATCTCTGTGTGTGTGTGTGTGTGTGTGTGTGTGTGTGTGTGTGTGTGTGTGTGTGTGTGTGTGTGTGTGTGTGTGTGTGTGTGTGTGTGTGTGTGTTAGGGTGTGAGACAGAGACTGAAACAGAGGGTGAGGGCATCTAGTCTCTGTGAGTGTGTCTGTGTCTGTGTGTGTGACAAAGGAAGAAGGATTTGAAAAACAAATAGAACAGCGTGTGTGTTTGTGTGTTGTTGAGTGTGTGTGTGTGTGTGTGTGTGTGTGTGTGTGTGTGTGTGTGTGTGTGTGTGTGTGTGTGTGTGTGTGTGTGTGTGTGTGTGTGTGTGTGTGTGTGTGTGTGTGTGTGTCAGCCTCAGATTCCACGATACATAGTCCGTCCTCCTCCTCTCTTATCTTCTCTGGCGCCGATTCTCTCCACGTCTGCCGAGCTGCTCTGAAGTCAGAACGCCAACAACTCCTCTGAAGTGTTGACCAAAGAACCACAATAAATATTAGCATCTCCCAAGCTGTCAAAAACACACACACTTTTTGTACACACATCTAAATACAAACAGTGAATAAGTCCTATACCTAAAGTCCACAGACACACACACACACACACACACACACACACACACACACACACACACACACACACACACACACACACACACACACACACACACACACACACACACACACACACACACACACACACTCACACACACACACACTCAGACATGTTCAGATCACAGCAGTCTAGTTTGTGCCTGATTGGCTGTCGTGGTGCAGCACTGCTGCGACATTATTCCACAAGACGCAGGGTTTAGTTACAAGAGTTTCTGTTTTGTTTTCTTGTTTCCGCATAATCTCGCTGCACAAACCCATTTCAAAATAAATGTGTGGCTAAATATTGAAACATGAAGACTGTTGAGAGCAAGAGACCTGAGCATCTTAAAGGGAAAGTCCACTGATTTTTTTATATGGGAATCATTTTACGGATGTTGGGGCTCTGAGGGAGTTTTGTGCAGTGTTGTGAGGCTGTTTCTGGGCACAACCTAGATCCGGGGGATAGATCCAGAACCTGCTGGAGGTACGACTCATCCTCTCTGGCCTGGGAATGCATCCAGATCCCACAGGATTAGTTGTAGAGTGTAGCTGGGCAGAGGGATGTCCGGAAAATCCTGCTTCCTCAAGCCAATCCCCAGATTTGGGAAAGAAAACTGAAATGCACATCTGACGTTGGACATCCCAGCATTTCAGGGTCATCTTAGAAGATGTCGGACAAAGAATCAAACTACCCGTCATTGTCTTAAATATGACTTCATGCTGTAGTATTTCGATTGTCTATGGAACTAAGGGGCCAAAGCCAAACTATAAAGAAAAGCCTTGGATCAAAAGAGGTTTCATGAAGAAAAGGTGACTGTAATTAGTCGGGTAGTTCTTTCCAGGCTCTGATTGAGCATCAATCTTTCTTTCTCTGATGTTTATTCCTCAACTTTGAACAGAAAAACACAGTCAGTGACGCACGTCGTCTTCCTGAAGTGTAAAAAAAACAAAACAAACAATAAGAGACAAACAGGAAGAAAATGACTCTCAAGAAAAAGACTGATTACGTTTCCCAGCCTCTCCTCCAGCAGATGATGAAACGGTTTCAGTTGCAGCTCTCAGTCGGAGGTACGCGCGCAGATAATGACGATAATGAGGCTGATTTTTAACGCCAGTGACGATATTATTAATACTGTTTGACGGTTTGATTGCTGTTAATCATTGTTCCTCTTCAGAAGCAGTCGGGGGGGGGGGTGACAACGACACAGTAATAACAATACACCTCGGATTTCAACGCTGATTTTTAACAGTTGCTCTTCATCGCCAACAAAAAGCCTCGGGGGGGGCAGATGAAGTAATGATTTCATCTGTGATTGTATTTTTAATTAGAACGCGGAGGATTATGAGTGATTATGTTTCATCCTTCAGAAACTTCAGGGGGCTGACGATTGGAAATCTGTTGATAACTGTTAATGATGATCTGTGATCATCGACATTGTGTGAGGGTTGATTGTTGATGACCGAATCGGAATTAATGAGATGTGCTGCTGTCTAGACATCGATGAGATATTGACTGAAGGAGTTTGACTTTCTTTTTTACCAAGTCAGTGTAGCTAGACCTCCGGGAACCTTTGCAGGAACTCTGTGCATTTTGCATGTCCACCAAAGGGCCACCTCAAGGTCCCTTCTTGGGCGGTGGTACTTTATAAATGTACAGGAACCTTTGGATGAAGATACCAAGATAGATAGTTTTTGTTTTAGCCCGTCAATCTCTGCATTAGTTTGCAAAAGAAGGAAATTGGATCAACAGCATTACGATAGTCCTCTGCATTACCGGCAGCCGGGGGACTGGACCCGTTGTCCCATTGTCCCATTGTCCCGTTGTCCCGTTGTCAAAGTTCCAGATACTTTTGGTAGCTGAGCACGACTCATTCACTTCCCACATAGACTAAGACTCCTCAGTCCTGGCTTGTGATTGGCCTGCTACAGGAGACTCCTCTAGACGTTAGACTCAGGGAAAGATGCTTCTCGCACAAACATAAACGTGACGCTGATGAACAGAGTCAGGTCGGTAAGTGGGAAAGTCGATTATTTGTTGAGGTGCTTAAATAAAGAAGAAGTAAACATGCAGAGGCCTGTGAACGTTTCTATCTTGATGTCTTCCTGTCCTGTGTGGTTATACGTGTGGCAGGGGATTGTGGGTAAAGAGCTCCGGTATCTGCTCATTCATTTACTGTGATGGGTCTGGAGATGAATCGGCCTCTCGTCCAAGCCGCTCGCTGCAGTCGGGGGATCTGCTGCACGTCAGCGTATAGCTGCAGCGTCTTGGTGACACCAGCTCCCGTGGGTTCTGCAGATTGTGAAATTCTCCTGAGATTAATAAAAGTTAAACAGACTTAAACAAAACAAAAAATGAGCGAATGGCAACATCTGGATATTTAACATGTGCAGTGACATTATTCAAACTGGGGCCAAACGTGAAGGAATTAATTGGTGCTCACTGTCAGTTGTTCTACATGAGTCTAATTTATGTTCCTAATTTAGCAGAATTTATGTTTTAACAAAGTATGAACGATGATCGGTGAGGTTGCAGCTTGGATTATGGTGAAAACATATCGATATTAAAACTGAACGGCAATTACCCAAAATAGAAATATTCACAGGGATGTTAAATGTTGTTTTGACTTAAAGTACATGAATCAAATTTGTAGTCGTTGATCTATTTATTTACTTCGACGTGTTCGATGCCAGACACTGTCACTAGCCTCAGTAATTGGCCCGACCCGAAACTTGTATAGATCGAAAAAATAATTCACGACAATATGGTAAGAACGACGTCACCATGAGGTCACTGTGAAGATAATGATGTCATATACTGTGAAACCCAGTACAGACACAATCTACAGCGTCACGATGACGTCATTGTTAAATTCACACAGTGTGCAGTGAGGGCGCCGCTTCCTCAACACTCCACATAACTTTACACTGTAACACTCCACTGTAACTTTGGAGTGTCGAGAGGCTGCTCCTCTTTCTTCCCTCTCTCCTCTTTTCTCTCCCCCCCACTGCTTTTCATCCCCCTCTCTCCTTTTCCCTCCCCCCCCTCCCTCCTGACAGCCTTCAAACAGCTGGAAACAGCATCTTGAGGTGTGTGTTTGTGTGTGTTTGTGTGTGTGTAAGTCGACAACATTCTGAGCTGTTTGACACACCAGCTGCAGGGAGCTCTGAATAAGCTATTACACACATTTTAACACCCATGCGCACTAACACACTCACAAACATATGCATGCACGGACGCTTTTACACACTTCTACACCCTCCACCATGCACACTAACACACACACACACACAAATATATGCATGCATGTGGACAAAAGGGCTACTGCACACACATGCACAGAAATACCACACACAAGTTGCTGATGCTAGAACACACACATCACTTGAAACACTTTGGAAAACTGCACACGCACACACACACACACACACACAAACCTTTCAACACAAAAACCCCAAAGATGTTCCAGAACATACGAGTACAGCGGTGGTGGGGAAGTGACTAAAGATACTTTAACACACTTACACGCCGCTCCGTCTCTTACACACACACTTACACTCAATCACACATGCTATTAAATTCCCTAATGCCTTGAGCTGCGCTGACGGCGGCGTGTGTGTGTGGTGAGTGAGTTGAGCTCCGTGGGGAGTTAACTGATTAAGTATATCTGTGACAGACACAATCCCTGCTTAGTGGCGACTGGAAAAAAGGAGGCGAGGAGAGCGCGAGGAGGAGGAGGAGGAGATGAGAGGGAAGGAGAGGATGGAGGAGGAAAACTTCCCTGTTCAGCAGTTTTAACTTGCTACTGCGGGCATCTCCCCCCCCCCCCCCACCTCCATCCTGTTTCTGTGGACGTTCGACGGAGGTTTGTCTTTTCTCAGCAGCGGAGAGAACAGGTCACGCGTCTTGTTAAGTTGCTGAATCGCTGTTGTTGTTGTTGTTCTTGGACCTTTGGCTCCACTTGTCCTGTTTTACTCGCTCACATTGCGTTAATGTTAATCACCTTGTTTCTCATTGTGCAGTTGATTCGACTTCTGTAATGTGAGTGATGAACTTGTTTGGTCTAGAAGAGACATTGTAAATATCTCAGAATGTGCAGTTGCTGTTGTAAAGATACTCGATTAACAGGTAACACCTACGATAGGTAATTGGTTATTAGAATTCATTTGTTGTAGCTGTACCACCCTGGGAGGTAATGCTGACATGGGCAATGTTCATATTACTTAGCAAGTATGAATACTATGGTCTTATTACATATAACACTTGATTTTCTTTGACTTCAAATGGCAGTGAGTTAAACTTAGTTGTGCATACTCACCTCACGCACTGTTCAGCTGTGTTAGACCAACTCGTTTTAAGAATTAACAAGTAGATATAAAGGAAACACAACTGAAGACTATTAGATGTAGTATTTATTATTTATATTACTGTATATACTTTTACATTTTCAAGGCAAGTCCCTTGATTTTTTTTAAAGTAAGATCAACTTGTCAGATCTTACAGTGCATCACAAACTGACTTTTAGTTTCTACTTTTAACATCCGAGGATCAATAAAGACTCATGTCCTCGATGACAATAAACTGACGAGGCTTTAACATCCATCATCGTGGGAGAAAATAGAAGAAGGGTCACGGGGGGGGGGGGGGGGGAGTCGTTTAAAACAGAGGTTTGAGTTACAGTATTTTTAGTTGGAGAAATCTCCCATCATGCATCTGTTCTGCATTAGAGCCACTCCATGGTATGACATTATCTTTCTCCAGCGTTGTGAAATAATCCCTAATGGGCATATTGAGGCATTGCATTCTCCACCGCTCTCTGAGAGCCAGAGCTCGGTTCCACGTTTGCTCTTTTCAGGCGTCGAGGAGACAATGGAATGTGAACGGCAGCAAGTGGAGGTTTAAACTGCCTCATAACGGAAATGACCACAATATATCTGCAGGACACTGATATGGTTTCTATTCAATATCTGTGACTCAGCAATTCATTTGTCCAGGACTCAAACCCAAGCCACGTTTTTTTTTTCCCACAAAGGCTTTTTAAGTATCATGAGGCGAAGGTTTTGTGATGTTTTGGTTTCCGGCGCAGTCCCAACGTCAAACGGTTTATATTTAAATGTCTTTGTGCCTCATCAAGCAAGAAAAGTCCCGGGAGGACATTTGTCTTGTAAAATGGCAATAAACTCATCCCCAGGATGTTTTAGATAAGCTCCTGCTCCACCTGAGATATTTTTAAAATGTGTGTCTCACTTTTGATGACGTGGAAAACAAAACTTCTCCGTGACCTTTGATTTTTTGTCTAAGAGCCGCTCCTGTTTGCTGTCGCGGTGCAGCTGCAGTCATTAGGCGCCGGTGGCTTCTGCTTGTTTTACTCGTGTACAGTGTCTGTGCAGCTTTCAGTGCACACAATCTGAGCTGATGTCCCCAAATTACAGCTTTCTGCTGCATTCAGCCGCCCCTGCAAATCTCTCCGAGATAAAAAATAAAAAAAACACACAAGTCTGTTTTGTGTGGCCTTTACTGGACCCCTCAAGTTAACAAGTTCTCCCCGGCAAAACTTTCCCAGTGGCTGCTGGGGTAATGGGGACGTGGGAGAGGAGAAGACACAGAGAGACTAAATGGAACCAAACAAAAAGCAGAAAGTGGCGGAAAGAAGACGCTGCAGGAGAGGAGGGGGGGGGTTGTTGCAAGGTCACGAGGAGAAGGAGACAGAGCAGAGGAGTGGAGCTCATTAATGAGTAATGGCTTTGTGGCCCTTTGCCCTTGGACACCACGGCTCCTGATGATTTTGTTGTTTTGCTCCGGTGCTGCAGATGCCAACATGAGCCCTGATGCAGACTCTGGGTATCCGTTCCCACATCGTAGACTGTAAACGGACGTTGCGTCTCCACTTCCTGCCACTGTACAAAGATTTAGCCAAATGTGACGGATGCGGACGCTGCCAATCTCGCGCTGGTGTCATCGTCTGGAGTCAGAGTTTGTGCATTTAATGAACTTGCGTGGGAGTATTTTGATCGATATGTTTGGCTTCAGTTTTGAGGAGCTGTCATGTCGTCCGTCTTTGATCCAGATGTGGGTCTGGAGGACGGAGTTGAGCCGATACATGACTCAGCAGAAAACTTCGGAGTTAAGACTTTTTTTTTGAAATATTAGAGTTGGCATTTTATCTCGATTTGAATTAAGCACAAGTTTGTAACATCAGACGTAAGTGATTCGACTTCATTGAGGTTCCTGTGTGCTTGAGGTTGTTGCTGCTTTTAGTTTGACACTAAAATCTTTCTTAAACTAATTTTAATCTTTATCTCACTCGATGTGCACACACACACACACACACACACACACACACCCTGTCAGCCTCTTCAAACCTGTGGCCTGTGTCCAGAACTGCAGTGTTTGCGAGCCAGTACCTCCTGCCATCTCAGCCCAATTAGAAGCTCCCCTCCCTGGGCCGAGAGAAGTGGAAAGGGCCCCTCCCTCCCTCCGTCTAGCCCGGTGGCTCTCGTATTATGACAGCCTCTGACACTGGCCCTGTGTAATTACTGCTGTCTGAGGGAGCCCGACAGCATGGGGCAGGAGGAGAGGGAGAGGAGGAGGTAATGACAGAAGAAGAAGAAGAAGAGGAAGAGGAGTGAGGAAAAGGAAAGGTCGGGTTGGTGAGAACGATGAAGGATGAAAAGAAGAAGAGGCAGAGAGACAGGCAGAGGAAAGGCAGAAGTCTGGCAGATGACCCCCTGTTGAGTCTGCTCTTACATGCAGGGTGTGTGTTTGTGAGCGAGCTGATAGCTGATGACAGTATCTTGTACCTGCAGAGTGGAGTCATGCTGCCGTCATTGTTGCCTCTCAGCCGGAAACTGGGAAATTACTCCGATATAGAAGCCGCACCAATAATTCTCCCGGAGCTGATCCGAGACGTGATAATGAAAAAGGGGATTCACCGAAAGCCTCCAGATTATACGCGTCTACTCTGTAATAAGGCTTCATGTTCGGTGATGTAGCGTCTGACGCCAGTGGAGCGAGTGACTCTCATCCAGGGCAGGAAAGAGGCAGAGTGTGCAGATGAGGCAGAGTGGATCTGTGAGGGATTGACCTCGGCAGCAGAGATCGTTTGAGATCTGACACATTTCAGGGGTAACTCCTGAGGGAACCTGAAGGAAGGCACGTCTGACTTTCTGCTGTTGTGGGGACTTTAGCTTCTGGAGTCAGTTTTGCAGACTGAACCCTGGACAATCCTGACCAGGCCAGCCATCGTTCAGGAGTTCAGGAGATCCACACAAGTCGGAGGTGTTTATCTCTCTGGCCTCATGAAGCATTTTAAGATGCATTTCCAGGACTCTGCATTTCTAGCAAAGGACCAGGGTTTAAAAAATTCAGGGGGAAACTTTTACCCCCCAAATAGTCCCTGCTTTGGGGTAGTAGTAGTAGTTCGGGTGTTTTGTTACGAGTGCTCGTCTGTTTTCCGGTCAACAGCAGCACGGGGGGGGGGGGGGGGCTGTACTTTACCTCGTGTTTACTCTTGTTGTAGTAAATTAAAGTACTACTACTTGGCTACTTTCCCTCTGGCTCTTTCAAATGCATCACGTGGTCGTCAGCAGCGCCACAGTCCGTCCAACATCAAGGATCCTGATGCTCAAAGTCAAGCTCCTCTGCTCGCTCTGATCCTGATGACTCCACTGGAGGGGTCGTTCGGTGCCCGAGCGTGAATAGAAAATTCACACATCAACTCCAAGATGTTCACGCAAAACAAAAAATGTGTTTGCTTACACTTGACAACACGATTGCTCCCGTGCTCCGGCTGTCAACACAGAGGGAGGCTGCATGGTTACGACTGGAGATGTGAGTCGGCGGCCGCTCGGTGGATCTGCTCAAACTGTTTTCGAGGCTCAAAGCGACGGGTGAAAAATGAAAAAGCTAAGAAAATGACATGAAATTTGAAAAGGGGCGTCCGTGTTGAAGATTTGACAAAACCTGTAGTTTATGGATTAATACAAAGAAGTCACAGAAATGAGAATTTAATGTTTTGTACGATGTGAGTTTTCTCCCAGTCCCTCTTCCTCTTCTTCCTCTTCTTCCTCTTCTTCCTCATCCCATCCGTAGTCTTCCCAACCTCTATATGTTATTACCTCTCCTCCGTACGCCAGAAACCAGTCTCACCGATGGCCTGTGATCGCACTGTTCAGAGAGGGAAAGTGAGGGGGTTGAGTGGAAGCTTAGAAACACAAGAAGAAACAAAAAAAAACCCTGAGAGAGACGAGTGGAGATAATCAGGATAAATCATCTGCACTTATCTACCGTTGCTACGTTACAGCTAAACAAAATCACCTCTGGCCATTAGCTATAATCACCCCCATACAGCGCGTCTTAATAATATGGACGACTATTAGAGGCCAGGACAAAATAATTGACTCTAAAAAGGGGAGGGATGAACAAAAGGGGGGGGTTTAGATCCGGTGACATGCCCACACCACAGCACGATGTTCGAGCTCAAGTGAAAGGTTGCTAGATATATATATATATATATATATATATTTATATATGTCTTTAAATGATCATTGATGTTAACAGTAAAAATGTAAGTGATAACCTTGTGTCTACATTGACTTGGAGCCACTTTTTAGAGAAGTATTTGAGAGTCAGCAGAATGGAAACAGTAACGTTAATAAAAAAATTGACACGTACCATTGGTGGTCATGTACTGCTGTGCAGGTATAAGTTGTTATGGATCGTTTGACAGTAAATAAACTCGTTTCTGCAGATAGAGGCAGCTCGTGGTAAAACAGGGTTTGTCCCATAAACCCAGACTCATCACAACAACATGTTATAAATCTGTGTTGTGCAAAATGTTTACTGCTGATGTTACAGCTTCCATTAAGCTCATCTGAGTGGAACTCGACTGGGCTGGAGTCAAAGGAAGTGACCGAATAAAGCCAAACCAAAACCAAACCGTGCATGTTGAATCTTTCCGGATTGTTTTTAAGTCAGTCGGTCAGAAGTTGTGACGCCTTGGTATCCTCCAGATGTTTTTGGGTTGAAAACATCTGTTGCCACCGAAGGAAGAAGACAACGATCTCGGCCACAACAGGTCACCTGTCAGGAAAATGTAAAAATGCGTCACGTTAAGAAGTGAAACCAACGACGGGAGCCGTGACGTTCGTGGTTCGGACCCCAGCCAGACAGTTGCTGCTCAGATCTGTGGGTAAATGTAACTTTAGGCCTGTTGTATTTTTCTGCTATCTGACCCCACAGACGACCACACCAGAGTCCGCCTGCAGCTGCTGGAGGGAGACCCCCACTCCGACTACATCAACGCCAATTACATTGACGTGAGTCTACACACACATTTTGTAATGTTACCCTAGACGCCAGACCCTCGCCGTCAGAACCTCGTGCTCTCGACCCTAATTCTGACAAAAACTACATTTGACATGAACCCAAACTAGTCTCAACGTCTCTGACGGAGGTGAGAAGCAGAAAAAATATTAAAATTCACATTAGTCTTTGCAAAAATGGAAGTATAATCACAGACATGCATCCATCAGTGTGTTTCCTTCGTTCCTCTCCTCCGTCCAGGCGCTAACTTTCCAATTTCATCTCTCACCCACAACGAGGGTCTTAATGAAAACGGTACAACATATTTATTTGGAATCAAACGGTCAGTGAAGAGAACGCGGTGCATACAGCGTGGTCTTAATGACAATATGGAAGTGATGAATGTTTTCATCTCAGCAAGGTTATGTCTCCCACAGGGGGGGTGCGGGGATAATCGCTGGTCAGAGAGTCATTGCTTTTCATGGAGGCAAAATTAAGATTCCTCCTGTCATTTAGTTTTGTGTTTGTTTGGGGGAAACGACCTTGAGTTGTGCTCTCCGGGACGAGTGGAGGGACTGGACAAATTACAAGAGCCCCACAAAAAAAAAAGGGATGGAAGTAAGAAATAAAGGAAGGTGGGTAACGAACTGAAGGAGAGAAAATGAGAGGAAAACGGAGGGTGAGGAAAAAGACGGAGGTCGGTGACTAAGATCTTTTGTTTCTGTCTCACAGGGGTACCATAGACCCAGACATTACATCGCCACACAAGGTAATTAAAGTGACGTGATGAGTGTGTGCGGCAAGACTGTGTGTGTGTGTGTGTGATTCCACATTTGTGCAGGTTTAAATGTGTGTGTATAAGTGTGTGTGTGTAGCAGCCACCTGGTAAATGTCGTCCTTTCGGGCTGCGAGGCTATTAACACAACCTCCTAAATCTAAACCGTCCTATAAAATCCCCGTGACAAATTTAAGACCCCATTACCTCAAACCCACGAACCACTATCTGGGGTTGATAGCATGTGAGTGCATGTGTGTGTATAAGAGAGAGAGTGTGTGTTTGTGTGTGTGTGTGTGAGTGCACATGTATGGTTATGTGTGTGTTTGTGTAAGTCTGATGCATTTTCACATGATGTCACAGTGAATGAGTTTGTGTGTCAGTATGTTTATATCTCTAATTTCTTCCGTGTGTGTGTGTGTGTGTGTGTGTGTGTGTCTGTGTGTGTCTGTGTGTGTGTCTGTCAGGGCCCATGCAGGAGACGGTGAGGGATTTCTGGAGGATGGTCTGGCAGGAAAACTCGGCCTCCATCGTCATGGTTACCAACCTTGTGGAAGTGGGCAGGGTGAGTTCATCATCCGAGGGATTACTGTGTGTGTTTGTGTGTTTGTGTGTGTGTGTGTGTGTGTGTGTGTGTGTGTGTGTGTGTGTGTTTGATGTAGAGGCTCCACACCTGTAGAGGTAGCGGATTAGGAAAATCAATAATTCAAGTTATTGTGTTTCTTTCAGAATTGTAATTACATTTACAGTCTAATCACAGTCAAACAAATCAATCAATAATTAACTGATTGAGCCTGATCTACAAACTACCGGCAGCTTATACACATTCAACAATACAGTTTTGTTTTAAAACCAAAACAAGCCTCGTGTGCTTTTTGGTTGCAAACTAAAACAGGGATTTAAAAAAAAGAAAGATTCATCTGTTATATTAATCATGGTGATCGCCTTCGCCTCCACCTCATCTGGAAATGAGGCAGATATTCAAATTCACAGAACGACTGTAACTTGTCCGTTGCAGGTGAAGTGTGTGCGGTACTGGCCCGACGAGACCGAGGTGTACGGAGACATCAAGGTGACCCTGATAGAAACGGAACCACTCGCAGAATACGTCATACGGACGTTCACCGTCCAGAAGGTAAACGAGATCCGCACAGAAGCTGAATGTTTAATGTGTGCCTTCATTATCAAGGGGCTCCGAACCCGGCGTATCAAGGGGATTCGTGCAATTGGAGGAGAAACACAGAAACGCATGAATGTAAAGATTTGTTTCCTCACATCACAACAGAACAATGCATTTGATGTCTTTGTCGTAGTGTTTGCACAGGATTTGAACATGGCACCCGGATGTTTCATCAGTCGAGGTCTATTCCCATCAGACCTCATATAGGATTTGAACCCCTTCATGTTCTCAAGCTGCTCAGTTTCTCTCATTGTTGCTCGTAACTTATCGCTGCCATTTATTTATGTTTTTTTCAAAAGACCGAAACCTGGATTACCATTATAGCCGATGTGTGATTGGGGATTTGAGGCAAGCGAGTGTTGTTATTTGTTTGTTTCTCGCTGTTTAAGAGGACGCTCGAAAGCGTAATTGGGGCCCTTGTAATCAGGCGGGAGGGATTTCAGAGGAGAAGAGACGAGTGAGAGCAGAAAATGTGCCGTCATTGTTGCGCTGCAGTTTTCCGAGGCTCTATACAGTGAATGGAAATCAGCGTAAACACTTCACGAGAAGAAAACAGGGCTCGGATCCAAATCCTTGATTTTCTGAACCACTCTGTGTTGTTTTCAGTCCCTTGTCTCTTCTTTCACTGTCGCTCTTCCTCATCATGGTTCATCCATTGTTTCTTATTTCACCGCGTATGACTTTCACCTACTCATTTGTTTGATATACTTTACAAAAACATTGTCAGAACAGCATAGACAGATACTGAAAGTCCTCTTTCAATAGTTATTTATTTCATTTAAAGGAAACATATTCTGCTTCATAATAATAATTGCTAACTTAGGGTTAGGGTCCCTCCTTTTTCCAAGTAGAAGCTAAAACTGTACAGTGACAAATAAAAACATAAACAATATATATTAACACTTCACCACTGCATGTTTATTTCCACACGCGTGTGATACGTCATCTTTCCTTCCTGCTGTCTTGTGTGTTTCTCTCTCTCTACCTCTGTGTGTCTCTCTACTTCTTCTCCAATCCTGTATTTCCTTCCCCCCCGTCACTCGTGTGAAAGCAGCTTATGAAGACGAGTCTTCGAGTCCTCGCTGTCAGCTCATTTAGCAAGTTATTAATCCATACCACCTCTGAGTGTGTGTGTGTGTGTGTGTGTGTGTGTGTGTGTGTGTGTGTGTGTGTGTGTCCGCCCAAGTACTCAAAAATTCAAAGGAAAGCTGCTTTTGAAATGCCTGTCATTCTGCTGTATGAATAAGTAGAAATACACACCACACACACACACACTAATACGAAATTCACTATCTTTAAACTACAGTAGGATTTGCGACTGTGTGTGTGTGTGTGTGTGTGTGTGTGTGTGTGTGTGTGTGTGTGTGTGTGTGTGTGTGTGTGAGAGACGGAGGTAAGCAGAGTTTCCAGGTTCTGCATCACAGTTAAACAGCTTTAATTGCAGTGAGTAGTGAGAACAGGGTCTTAATGAAAAGGTTTGTTAATGACACGACCAAGGAGATTAACTCAGCACTGAGGATGACAGGGTGTGTGTGTGTGTGTGTGTGTGTGTGTGTGTGTGTGTGTAGAGATACAGGATGGAAATCACAAGAGAATCATAATTTAATCTGAGAAACACATGACGGACATGAAATCATCACAGGAAACCAAACACAGCCTGAAGGGGTCAGACACTCGTCTGAAGAATTCGTACAAACCATAGTTTCATAGTATTTTTCGCACCCTGTCAACAAACAGGCCTCAGACACGTCCAATGGATCACGTCCAGAGCAGCAGAACACAGGCTGGTCTGTGGCTCACGGATCTGGACAGAGCAAACAGTGGCAAACAGAATCACAGCAGAGACCAGACTGAGCAGTGCACACAGTCCACGGGCCAACACACTCAGCTCTGAGGACCAGCACACACACAGTACACAGATCGGACAGATGGACTGGGGGGGGGGGGGCTGCAGAACGGCCTGTTTACTGTATGTGCAACTATAGAACCTCCCTGTGAGCGTGTCCGTCCTGTTGTTGGCCACGTTCACATGTCTCCGGGGATCGGTTGGTCCTCCTGTGTTGTTCCTCAACACTCTAACTGAAGGAGTTCTTCCAGTGATATGCGATTGATTTTGTCTGGAAAAGGACAAATATGGGCTTTTTTTTATAGATAAACGGTTTGTTCGGGCCTTTTGTAACCAAACTTCAAAAAGTCCTTGAACTTTAATCTTCTTACGAACCTAACCAGGTGCCGAACGCGGACCACTCCATAAACCAGTATAGTCCATGTCTTTATCGTCCTGTTATTCATTGTATTGCATTTAATCATAGTTTTCTGATTATAGAAGCTGTTTGTGCCATCATGTCTATTATATGTCTTTTGTACTTTTAAGCCACCGTCCCGATTCCTTTGTGATTATTAGTTTATCTCCCTTTCATTCATATCTTGAACTTTGTTACCGTCACATTTACCCTCGATGTTTTGAGTCTTTATTTATCTTCTATGTGATTTGTACAATCTATGGAATCCCGTTTAAGCATCTGATGGAAAACACGGAAACGCACGTTGAAATAAAATCCTACAAAAGAGTGTGAGGTCACAAGGTCAGCTTTAAAACTATTCAATCACAGTTTGAATGCCAAAGTCATATCTTGAGTATTGGTGCTGTCCGCCTTGTGTCCACACTTTACCATCTCACCACCAGAAACCAGTAACACACCACTGGGATGTGGTAGAACATCAGAAATGATATCGTAGAAATGGTGTAAACCTGGAGCAGACACTGATGAAGTCTTATCTCAAAGACCTGGAGATGTTTTGAGAGCAACGGGAGGAAACCCAGTATTAGAATGGTGTTCCTAATAAAGTGCTCGAGGAATCTAAAACCTCAAAGCGAGCTGCATCTGAGAGGTTTTAGCTGTGTGTATAATTTGTTATTCACCAGCAGCTAAACCACTGAAACGATTTACATTTTCTGGACTTGTTGACCTGGAATAGAACTGAGGAGAATGTGTGTCCTGCTGTTAACTTTAATGTTTGTGCATCATGAAGATTCACAGCAGAACAATGAGACATTCTGTCCCTCAGCCGTTGCAAATTTGTCTTAATAAGAAATTTTAAATATGAAGAGAATGGTAAAAATTGATGCTTTTATGTTTTTTAAGCCCACCCGTCATGGTTGTGAGGCCTTGGCTGCCGTCTATCGATTTAGAGAAGTAATTTCAACATCACAAGAGAGCAAATCAATGGAAAGTCGAGTTATCAAATCACCTCGTGGTTTTTCTGGGTTTTATTTTTCTCCCGTCTGCTTCCCTGCGTCTCTGTCTCTCTTTGTGTGTCTCCGTGTCTTCATCCTTACCCACGACACCACTTTTCCTCCGTCTCACTTTACCTCTCATCTCTGTGTGTCTCTGTTTCTTGACCTCTACCTCCGACTCTCTCGCGTCTGCCGGCTTCTCAAGTGATCACAAGAAACTCAGCCAAAGCAAACAATCCACCGCAACCTTGTCTGTACCAGAACAGAACGGGCGCTTTCAAAAGAGCAATTTCCTCTCGGTTCTATTCTCGGAGAGTAAACTGAACTGAGGAGGACGCGGCTCCCTCCATTTAAGATCTGTTGTAGTTTCCAACAGTATAAGACGATCCATCGGCGTGAATTATTAAAACAGGGGCCTGTGGTGCTGCGGAGACTCTAACGGCTGGAAGCTGAAGAAAAGGGTCATACATATCTAATGCCGCATTTTGGAGCTGTCAAAAAGTTGGGAAATGTATCCGTCCCACGAGGAGAGACGTGGCTGGATGCCCCAAGATGCCCGTCAGGATTCGGAGTCGGATCTAGGAGCCTTCAGGCTGCTGGAGTGTAGTCGCCTGTCTTCAGCAAGGTGGCACGCACCGTCGAAGCTACACGGTTCAACCCGACAGGTCTGAATTTGACAGAGTACACGGAGCTGTCCCAGAAGCTTCATTGACAGTGTGTGACGTCCTGGATTTGTGGGCCTGTTGGGGCAGCAGACACAGGTTCTCAACCCAACATTGACACGACATCGCTTCTTTAGTAGCTTCAACAATCCTGTCGATTAACATCAAGTTAATACGTTACAGATAAACGTGATCATCTGGCCCCCTGGTGGCTGTAAATCCAATAGGTTTCCTCTTTGAGCTCCATTTCTCTGCTCCACCACCTCTCAATGGATGCATCTGTCTTTTAGTTGCTAATAGAACCACCATGTTAAACAGATATTTGCTAACTCTGCCCTTCGTTAGTGTATAGTCGGGTTTTCTCTGTAATCTGCCGCCTGTTGTGGCCTGAAAACAACACAATATCACAGCTGTGAGAACAAATCAGTGAAGTTATGGACCAGTCGGACCATGAAGATGATATTAATATGATAATAACAATTTAATTAGAGAAAAAAACAACGATAGCCGCTTTAAAATTTAAATCGGACTTTATCAACTATGTCGCAGAAAGAATTGTTGTAATACTTGAACTCACCACCGGTGCAGCAACTTTATAAATCTTAATTTTCCACAAGGTCGGCTGTGTTTCCACCTGTTTCAGTCATATTGTCCAAAAACGAGGACATTTCAAAACAAACAAATCCCAGTGTCCTTAACTTCCATCAATCCTCACCGCATTGGCTCAGTGGTTTTTTGTGTAATCCTGTGAACAGACAAACTACTGTTACTTATAACATCATAAACATTTCTTTACTTTTTACTTTTTTCATACACCGTGAAAATCAGGTCTCTAGAAACGAGTGATTCTCGTAATTACGACTTTAAAGTTTCTTGCGTCGCACCATCGGCAGCAGGATCTGGACTGAGCCCGAACTAAAGTCCTGTTCCTTCTCCTGTCGAGCAGGAAACACTGAAGACAACAATTTGTTAATATCAATCTATTAAGCGTCAGAATGTCGTCTTAACGTTCCCATTGTTACACAGTAAAGTATTTACAAGCTCTTCGTGTTTCTCAAAAGTCCGTCATTAAAATGTCGAGATGCTATCACATGGGGCGCCACAATCGAAGCCTCTTGCCATTTTCATTTCCCTATCATCTCTATTGTCATGCACTAATCTGTCCATTTCCATATCTCTGAGAAAGTTGCAATTCGGATTTATTTTTTAATCTCAGTCTTTAAAAAACCCTTTTTCTCCAGCCAGCAGGATCTTTCTTCACTGCTGAAATCAAAGTGTTTTTCCCAGTATATTCAATTTCATAGTTGCAATAACACATTATTCTGTTCATCTTCGAGCACTTGTGATATTTCAGCTCTCGCCGAAAGGAGCCAAAACTGCCTGTTAGATATCATCTTCTTTCACTCCTTTCAAATCAGGCGGCTGAACCGAGCCGTGACACTTCCTTTCCTAAAAGGGCCATCGTGAGATTTGTGAAATCACTTCATCTTTTTTTGAGTCAGAATGTCCATCGGCTTCTTCACATTTCCCTGTAAATTAGGCAAATGAGCCTCTTGTTCCCAGAAGTGGCCCGAGAGCCAATCTCCACATCCACGAGATCGATTTGTTCTCCGTAGGAAGCCAAAGATCCGTGATATGTCTCCTTGTCTCCCCCCCCCCCCCAAAAGAGCCACGATGAGATTCACCAAATGGCCGTGGGCTTTTCACGAAGAGGCAGAATCTTACGCCTGCGTGTGTTTCTTTTCAGAAGGGTCACCACGAGATCCGCGAGCTCCGTCAGTTTCATTTCACCAGCTGGCCGGACCACGGCGTTCCCTGCTACGCCACCGGGCTGCTGGGCTTCATACGACAGGTCAAGTTCCTCAACCCGCCGGACGCCGGGCCCATAGTGGCGCACTGCAGGTGAGAGCACAGGCGCACAGTTACAGGTTTGGTTCGGCAGGTAAACTCAACTCCCTGAACGCTGCCGGTCGGTGGCGGCAGAGACGAGGAGACAAACAAACACAGCGTCTCACTCGGCCGTGCAGAGTCTCACGGGGCCAGTGGAACACAAAGCGTTAAAAACAAGCACACACACTGTTCCTCTGGTTCGTTTGTTAGTCTGTCAACATGTTTTCTATTTTGATTTGATTTATTTCAGGCATATTACCAATTTTTTGTTTAACATAATTTAAAATCAGGATTAAACTTGTTGTTTATGATGCCAATCACTTTTTACTGTGTTTACATACGTGTGTACACTCAGCACCATAATCACCAGTAATTATGTTCGACACATAGAGTTGTTATGTTTTGTTGTTATTGTGCTAATTGGAACTATTTCTGCGCTTTGGTCCATGAGAGACTATTTGTTCAGGTGTTTACTTTCTATGAGGATAAATTCATTTGAATTAGACTTAAACAGCTTAAAGATAAACTCCTCATGTCATATTCTAACCACCCATCATCCTGACCATACACACTTATTGTACTTTTGCATAATGTCTAAAATAGGTCATTGACAGTTATTATAAAACAAAAATAAACACTGTTTTGTGAACTGATACACACAAAAAAAAAACGGTACAGGTTTAAAACCCTCCTCCACCATGTTAGCAGACGGTAAATTCCCATTTTTAAAAGCTATATTTTATGCCCTTTTTACTTTAGAATAAATCAGATGAGAATTGAATCTGTATCATTCAATAACAAAGCTGTTATATTGAATAGTATCAAAGCTGCACACAGCAAATCATCTTTTTCAGACTGTGAGTTTTTTCCCTTTTCCTTTCCTCCGCTCCCCCCCCCGTTCCTCCTCCAATAAAACAAGTTATCAGGTTATCAGTATCAATACGATCTCACACACACACACACACACAAACCAATCTCCCTCGTCCGTAAATTAGATCAATGGCGTTAACCTTTAGAAAAAGTGCCCATCAGAGAAAAAAGAGAAAAGAGATTCACCTCCCGCCTGCTTTTATCCCGCCGCCGCCGCCGCCGCCATCATCATCTACCCGGAATGGAGGAAGAACAGAGAAATGACAGTTTGAAGATCCCCATGGTGGCAATACATTTAACCTGCATGTTCTGTTCTTTACGGGACGTCGCAGTTCAACCAGGGGGCCGGGCTGTCAGCGGGCTCGAGCTTGAAAAGGTCAGCACCCTGACAAGCTATGAAAAAAAGGGTTCGGAGCAGATTCCTCGTATTGCCACAGGCATTTTAATTTAATGTATTTCATTTAGTGGCCCGGCTTACTGCAACAAATATCCGTGAGTGGCCAGAGAGGGAATTAAACTACTAACCCTGCCACGCTTATAGCGTTTAGGACGGTCTCTATTCACACATCATAAGTTCAACAGTTTAGGACAGTTCCTTTTTACCTTTGTATTTATAGTTTTTTTTTTGCATGTTTCTGCATATTTACTAGATTATTATTTAGCAATTTCTTCTATTAAATTTTAAATTCAAAAACAACTTTATTTGTCCCCAGAGGGCAATTCTGAGGCACATAGTAAAAACACAAAATTAAAAACAAGAAAGAAAACACACACTCCATCGGTGCAATGTCCAGGGACATTTAAAAAAATCAGCGGATTATACTAGAATGACAAAGTAAGAGAAGTGTAAATGAAAACTCAGTGTAAGAACGTGAGACTTTGAAAAAGCAGAGGAGTCGAGGCAGCTTGTTCATCACGGAGGATTCTGCTCCTGTAACCGGGCGGAGGTGTAAACGACGGGGACAGAGACCGAGCGGCCGTTTGATGGAAGGAGAAGTCTGCACTCAGACACACAACGGACACACAAACAGGGCGAGCGGCGTCGTAAACACGCGGCCGCGGTATGTGGACGGACAGGCAGGAACTTATGGCCATCACTTCCAATTTCCAGGGGGCGCCGTGACGCCGTTGGCCTGTGTCACGAGGCTTTGAGAACACACACCTACACACATGCACACACGCGGAGGCCCAGCAGGATTCTGCTCTCAACATTAATCACAGGGGCTGACAGGTAATCTGCAGAGGCGCTCCCCTCCTTTCCTCTCTCTTTCTCCTCTCCATCTCTCCTTCCCTCTCTCACCTCTTATCTCTCCCTTCTCCCCCCCCCCCCCCCCCCCCCCCTGCTCTCTCTCTCCCCCCTTCTCTCCAGCTGTCTATGGGGGACTGTCAGGGGGATTGCAAAGTGAAAGATAGGTCTCTCTCCTCCCTCTCCTCATCCCTCCATACCTCATCCTCTCAGCTCTCCCGCTCCATCCCTCTATCTGCACCTCCTTTCCTCCCTCGATCGCTCCCCGGTGACGACCACTTCTTCTTCTAACCTCCTCCCACCGGTCCCCCCCCCCCTGCTCTCCCTCCATCCATCCATCTGCTCGTCTGTCCCTCCATCCGTCTTTTCCCTCAAGGAATTACAGTTCAGGATGTGTCGCCTTAACACCTGACATGGGGTATTAAACTGTGTGTGTGTGTGTGTGTGTGTGTGTGTCAGGTAGAGAGTCCACCCTTATATAAGCTCCCACATATATATATAAGATCTTCAGGAGAATCCTCATTGATCTGAAAACATGTTTGCATTGACCTGACCTCTAGTGAAAGATTATTAATAACGTGTTTTTCCAGTTATAAAACATAAATCTCTGCTGCAGCTTTGTTCCGCAAAAGTCTTTTCATAACAACTGGGGGCAGTTTCAAACCTACACAACGGGTGTCATCACCAAAGACGTGATGTGTGTGAATATGACGAGGCGGTTGTGTCCCTGCAGCGCCGGTGCAGGGAGGACGGGCTGCTTCATTGCGGTGGACATCATGTTGGACATGGCAGAGAACGAAGGCGTCGTGGACATTTTCAACTGCATCCGAGAGCTGAGATCACAGAGAGTCAACATGGTGCAGACGGAGGTGGGTGTACAGACGCACAATGCATCACACATGTAACAGCACGTAGATCAGAGGTGACCTGGCGCAGGGCAGAGGTGATGGTGCGTGTACACAGACACACAAACACTGTTTTTATTACACAATCGGACCTTTGTAGGCGGAATGAAAGTGTGTCCACCTCCACATCTTTTTAGATTTATGTGGTAATGGTGCCCAGTTTGTCTTGTGAGCTCATGCTTTGTGCAGTTTGTGTGTCTGTATTTAGTGTTGGAGAAGCTGAAGGTTAAAAACAGAGTCTCGGGATTTCTGTCTGCTTTATATCATCAGTCTATAACTGTGTCTCAAGCTAATGGGTAATAAACATCTGCTGAGTAATAGATTACTTTCATATAGACACAGACACACACACACACAGCTACACGGCAAGTTTGTCGTCACGTTGTTGTTTCTACGTTTCCAAATAGTTGTTAAAACTTAAAATTACTTTTTATATTAACACTACTTAACTTTCTTCAGGGCCAAAGTGATTTCATTCATTTGTAATTCCTTTAGTTAGTTAGAACTCAGTCTCTTCACTGAACTGATGAGGTTCAACTAGTGTTCAAGCAGCGACTCTATTACTATTACATCACGAGTTTAATTAGTAAACCAAGCTGAGTCATGAATTAGTGAAGTTTTCTGCCTGATTTCTTGAGGTTTATATTTCATTTCAGGTCGTTTTGTCAGTTACTTTCTGTCCTTTACACAGTGTCATCATTTGTTCTTATTCTGCACTTTCAATCACTTTGAGAGTCTGTCTCTTCACACGTTTCACTGCGGAACAGAAATATTCATTTCGTCTCAAGCTACCTTAAGCCGACCTAATCCGTCCCGCCTCTGCATTCCATTTGTGCCACTGATGAAAACCTTTCATATCCTAAAAGTCAACTTTACCAGGAATAAACAGCCTCGTGTTCCGACTGACAGCTCGAGCCTGCAGCCCGAGGCTGGAACTGACTTGTGAATGGGTTTCAGAAGAGCTGGGTTCAGAAAAGTTACCCAGGGCGACACTCAGAGTGTTTTCATATGACAGCACTGATATGAAAGCTACTTTAGTTTGTGTGTATCTGTGTGTGCACACTTACATGTGTGTTTTATGCCTCTTGAAACCAAGCTAAATGCATCCTAACCTCCCTTTTGAATATGTGTGGGAGCAATTTGTGTCAGAGCTGAAGCTGCTTGAAGCTATTATAATCCTGCAGCACACAACGCAGAGCAATTAATCTTTTAAAAGGAACAGGAAAGTGTGTGTGTGTGTGTGTATGTGTGTGTGTGTGTGTGTGTGTGTGTGTGTGTGTGTGTGTGTGTGTGTGTGTGTGTGTGTGTGTGACTACAGTAGGTAAAGGCCACAAGAGATGATCTCAGTGATGCTTTTAAAACTCTCCTCCCAATCGCTAACATTCGACAGAGATACAGAGATGAAGCAGCAGATGACAAAGACAAGTGTGAGAGGAAGAGTGAGAGAGAACCATGAGGCAGAGAAAGAAAGACTAGATGAACTTGCGGGACAGAAAGAGAGGGAGGTGCATTAACATGCACAGTGGCGGCTGCAGCTCTTGTTGGCTGATGCTTTTAGCAGCGAGCTCGTTGGTCGGAGCACAAAGAGCACATTTGATCCAGAGCAACAGAAGCACTGCAGGGCGAAGCACTACTCCCCGTTAATTCACTCCGAGGCTGCTGAGAGAGCACGAGTGTGCAAAGCAAACGGAAGCTGTGCTCACGGCGTCGTGTTCGAGTTTGTCAGACGACGCGGAGCCGCGTCCCACGAGGTGTCAGCGCTCACAGTGAGAAACTGCAGCCGAGTCTCGGGGTCTCGTGCAAGTTCCGGGCTTAACCTGTGTTTACCCATGAAAGCCTGAGATGTGTGTGGTTGTCTGACTCCCCTGTGATGATCGTGTTGCAGGAGCAGTACGTGTTCGTTCACGACGCCATCTTGGAGGCGTGTCTATGTGGGAACACAGCCATACCAGTGTGCGAGTTCAGAGCCATTTACTACAACATCAGCAGACTGGACCCACAGACCAACTCCAGCCAGATTAAAGACGAGTTCCAGGTGAGCACGGAAACACGGCATCGGTCACTTTTAGGATAATTTCATCGTATCAATGTGCAGGTCTTTTGCTCTATTATCTTATTTAATTAGTAGTAGGGTTAATTGCCTTGTTTTCCGTCTACCAGACTCTGAATATAGTGACCCCTAGAGTCCGTCCAGAGGACTGCAGCGTGGGTTTGCTACCCAGGAACCACGACAAGAACCGCAGCATGGACGTCCTATCAGCGGACCGATGTCTGCCCTTCCTCATATCTGTGGACGGAGAGAGCTCCAATTACATCAACGCCGCATTAATGGATGTGAGTGAATAACAGAGGACGTTAATACGTTCACGGCGTTTCCTTCACTTGTGTCACGCTTGATGTTTTTTCTTCTCAACACGCCAGAGCCACAAACAGCCGGCAGCCTTCATCGTTACCCAGCATCCTTTGCCAAACACCATGGGGGACTTCTGGAGGCTGGTGTTCGACTACAACTGCTCTTCCATTGTGATGCTCAATGAGATGGACGCAGCGCAGGTAAAAGTCGTCGAACTGGGTTTCAGAGTGAGACGGTGAACAGCCAGGAGCCGAGACACCGACAGTAGCTTCACATGCACCAAGAGATCACTTTAAAGAATATGTATTGACAGAGTTAGAATTAGAATTTCTCCTTAACAACGGTGAAAGTTACAGTTTTGTACATTCGTAGCTTAAACTTAGAAGGAAGAGAAACAAATTTTAACTTTTGTAAACCTATAGAATTCTTTCCAGGTCTAAGATCCTAATATTATTATTCTAGTTATAAATATACAGTCTCTCTCTCACTCTGTCATTAACAAGATAATAATAAGTGTCTTTGTTCCTCTCGTCTACACAATTCTTGGGGAACAATGATTTGTTGAATGTTTTCTGCCTGAAGGGTTAGTAAGAAAATTGAAGAAACACATTTAATCACGTCACCACCACTAGATTTAGTTTCCTCATCTCCAACCAGTGTTAATTGCAAATTCAGTTCACAAGAATTTGTGAAAACATGTCTGGTGTTATTTATTTATGCTTTTTGAAAGTGAATTCATGGGAATGGATCCGTTAAAACCCTTTTTTTTTGTTTTACTCTTTCTCTTCCTGCTTCCTCACTCCATCTCTTCCCCTTCAGTTATGTATGCAGTACTGGCCAGAGAAGAGTTCGTGTTGCTATGGTCCCATTCAGGTGGAGTTCATATCAGCAGACATCGATGAAGACATCATCAACCGGATCTTCAGGATCTGCAACATGGCCCGGGTATGTCCACACGTCACCGTCAGCCACCGTCAGCCACCTTCACAGGTCTTAAACCAAAGCTGTGGACCATATAAAATGTCCCTTTGTTCTAAAATGTATTTATTCAAGACGATTCTGAGGCTGATCCCTGAAGCTGGATGATGAGGATTGAGGTTGAGGTTGAGGTCAGGGATCAATTCCATTATTATCATGTTAACCACATCCTGCCAAAAGGTGGAAGCAGGATTTCTTATCACTTTTATGATCTATAAAAGGGCAACAGACTTACACACTTTTAAAGCCACGATGTTTTTTTTGCATACATTTTTACTCTTGTCCCTTAAAAAAGAAAACCAGTGTGATATCATCAGACCTTTATAGTTTCACACACAACAATGGATGTGGAGTGAAACTTTAAGCTACTAGAGATCGCCTGCCATACGTGTGAGAGAAACACAAAAGGGTTTGAGTTTTCAGATGTATTCCTCGACATGTATTTGACAGATAACAACAGATGCACCTCGGAACGGGATATAAGAACACAGAAAAGGGCCTTTTTCATTTTCACGTGACCTTTACTTTCCTCGAAGCAACAAGCGAGATGAAACCAGCTGCATCACAAACTCACCGCAGCAGCCGGGCGAACACAGAGTCCTGGTTTACTGAGTTCTCCATCGAATGTGAAGATTCCTCTCCATTAGTCGTCTTGTTCCTCATCTCTTCCTTTCTTCTTCCGTTCTTTTCTCAACTCACCTCTCCCTTTGATCCCCCCCCCCCTCCCACACCACCTCCCCTCACGCTTCCTCTTGTTACTCCCTTCTCATCTCATTTTATCAGCCATCCATGACGGCACAACTCCAGCTCTGCCCTATTGTCTGCAAGCTCCTCTAGTGCTTAGTGAACTCCCCACTACCCTGCTCTCTATTTTCTAGTGCTCTCCCTCTCTCTCCTCTCGAACACATCAGCAGTCTAGCGTGAAATGGCTCATATCATCGCCACAACAGCCCATCTCACACTGTGAGAGCAGCGCCGACCGCACCGAGTCTGTACCACCAACCACTAAGCCATCACACGAGGAAGGAGATAGTAAAAGAGTGAGGGAGGAGAAACACTTTGAGGAAGAGAGTATATACTATATGTGTATATATAAAAGTGTTGAGAGGAGGGGGGAAGGATTTGGAGGAGAAGATTCTGCCGTATCTGTTTTGTGTGTAAACGTTACCGTGCATGTGCGTGTCTGGCAAACCTAGTGGGAAATCGCTCTGACAGCGACGGCAGGTTTTGGTATTTCTGGTGCCGGATGCCAAGCGCCTCGGGCCACGCGGCTGAAAACATTTTGTCTGCCATGAAATTGAATTATACTTCACAAGATGTCGTCTTTGTTGAGTCCAATCCTGTTTCTTTTGAAACAATAATTTATGCACAAACAAGAACTAATTAAAACACAAAAGGCCTGTGAACGGTTCTGTGTGTATCACGAGTCGATCACGACCAAATACCATCTTCCACTTCTACCTAAAACACTTCAGACCTAACAACATTTACATTTTTTAAGATTCCACTAAACCAGATTAGATTACTTGGCCAAAATTCATTTCAAACACTTTGCAATCATCGCTCGGTTTGGACAGACGGGATCAGTTGCAGATAAAAGATCGTAAGTGTCGACAATCACAGCTTCAGAAAGAACATTTTAGTCATTTCCAAATTATAACGTAGAAAGAATAAAACACCGACGTGCTCGTCTTTCCAGTGATGTCCTGTGAAGGTAATCAAGGTTTATGAAGGTTTCAAACACGTTATTTTCTGAAGAGAATACGATTTGATCTTAATTTTGAGAAACAACAGCTGCACCACAACGAAGACAATGATATGAGGTTTTGTATTTCACACACACTGGAGCACTTGAGAGGTTTCTCTGTTGTTTACCCACTTCTACATTCCCCATGGGGTGACTGCATGACGTTGATTGTGGCGATGACAGCTATGGTGATAAAACTCCTGATCTTCACACCTCCTCTTCCTCCTCTTCCTCCTCAGCCACAGGACGGTTACCGCCTGGTGCAGCACTTCCAGTTCATTGGCTGGCCGGCCTACAGGGACACGCCCCTCTCCAAGCGCTCTATCCTGCAGTTGGTCCGGAGGCTGGCGAAGTGGCAGGAGCAGTATGACGGCGGAGATGGGAGGACTGTGGTGCACTGCCTGTAAGTTCACACAGAAACACATGCATGCTGGGAAAATGGGATAAAACAGTAGGGAAACAAGTGAAAGACTTTCATCCTCTCTCCACAGGAGTGCCCCAAGGCTTAGTGCTGGGGGCCCTTTCGTTTGTGATATACACTTGTTCCTTAGGTTCAATAACCCACTCTCATTGCTCCTCATATCACTGTTATCACCTGTCATTCCCACCAGTTGATCTCACAGGCCCCACGTAGACTTCTGTCTGTGTCTCAGACGGAAACGAGGAAAGCTCCCTTCTTTACAACTGAACTTTAAATCATTCTCCACCACGACATTCCCAGACTTTCTCTCGTCCCAACCAGGGTCACGAGAAACCTTTCTGTCACATTTGATGACCAGTTTTCTGACTGTGTTGCATCTGTCTCCCGGTGGGAGTTGCACTATGCAACATAAGGATATTCAGGCCTTACCTGGCTCAGCTCCTGGTACAGGCCATGGTTTTCTTACTCTACTACATTTGGCCTCCATCATGCACAGTGAAGACCTTAAAGATGGTCCAGGAGGAGATGAGACTTCTTGTTTTTGCGGTTCTTCGCTGATGAAACGATCTACAAGCGGCTGAAATGACTGAAATTGCTTCCACTCTTAGCAAAGTTTGTTTTATTGAACAGATTGTGCACTTAGTGTTTACTTCAAGGTCCCGGACTGAACTGAAGCTTGAGGCTCGTCCCTCAGTTTTCACTTTGGATAAAAGCATCTGCCAAACGAGTAAATGTAAATGTGGACGGGTAAAAAAAACGCTGCTCACCAGGATGATAAATCAACTCAAGATCCAAGAAATACAAAAGTGCCCTTAGTGTGTGTGTTTGCGTGTGTGAGACACTGAGAGGTGAGAGATTTTGAGATACACTTAACAATGATAAAGTGCACTTCTCGTAGAAAGAACACACACGCACACACACACACTTTCAAGAACAAAGCACATACTCCTAAAACCATACAACCACCATTAAGATGATATATGGAATAAACGATATCACAGGATTCGTCCATTTCTCTTTCTGTCAAACATACGAATGGCCTGAACTCAACATTCATCACAGTCCGGATACGTCTGAAGTGTGCGAACATCATTCTAGTACAGTGTTGATATGACATTCTTTATATGCAATTATTCACATTACATCCAGTATTGTTTAAGTTACAGCAGATCTTTTAATGCACACACATATATATATATATATATACATATATATATATATATTCCCACATGTTTATATAAATGTTTGTTTTTATCTGAGCAGAACAAATGAAGCTTCAATGCTGGAGGCTGGAAAATCCATATACAAGAGATTCCAGGGAAGCTCAGCAACAATAACACACAGACAGACGCTCCCATGCACACACACTCCAAACGTTGCCCTGAGCACATCACTGGTGCTCATCCAATCAGCTTCCTCTGCCACAGCTCGTTAGTCCAATCAGAACTGGCATTGATTTGTTTCCTGTAGCTGCTGCGAACTTCTGTTTGCTTCTTCTTTTTTTTTGACACAGTTTTGGTTAAAAACAAACTTTAAGAACAAAAGAATCTGAAATATATTGATTATAGATTGTTTCTACGTTTATATCCGTGTAGATTTGTGTCGCCTGCACTGGTTACATCTGGTAAGAAACCAGTTATTTTGTGTTATTAAGGGACAGTTTTATAAATATTTTTGTGCAAAATCAACTGTCAGTCCATATTTTGCTCACTGCTGGATCACAACAAAGTTAAATGTTAGAAAAAGTAATTTTAGTACATCTACAGTCATTGAAAGAAACAGCGTTTTCCTGTCATCTTGCTTTTAATCAGTTTTATCTTCCAGCATCTAGTTCTTTTTAAATTTATGTTTTTGCTAACGTGTTCTTAATGATCTTATTTCACGTATTCGATTATATTTCAAAGCACTTCGAGCTGCCTTTTATATTTGAAAGGTGCTGTATAATAAAACGTATTATTATAATTATTATTATTATTATATAATTATAAGAGCTTGAGCCACGACCACTGCTGCTAACTCTGTGAAATGTGGGCTCTTAACTCAGCTATTGGCCCTAATGCACCGGACCGGTGGTGAAGTGTCACGGTGTCACGGTGTGGAAACAAAGAGACAGTTCACATCCCATCGTTTGACCCGTTACTTCAATCAATCCGCCATCGATTTCAAGTGTTTAACTCTGTCCTGTGTGAAACGGACAAAGAATTCTACACAATAACTCAATCCATCGTTTTCAAATGAGCCCAAATTCATTTGTTATATTAAAATGGTGGTAAATTTAGATGCAGGCAACCAAAATCATTCAGGAGCAATTTTCTTTCATAAGCGCCGTCTCCTGCCCCCCCCCCCCCGGCTGTCACGCTGCAGCCAGTAAATGTGAGTGACGGGGATGAAAGCCGTTCTCTGCTTCTGGCTAAAGACGGCGGCGCTGGCTAATCAGCCCCAGCTATTGATTTCCCAGACTCAGTAATACCAGAGATAAGGAGAAACATGATGGTTCAATCAGTAGTTGGTGAAATTGATTATTTTTTTTCCTGCTCTCCACTTGTCCGAGAGGTTGGAGTCTGATGGGTCTTTAAATGCTGAACACATGTCTCATTTTCAGCAAATCACACTGTGGGGACCTCGTGGAGAATTGAGAAGCAGAGCACTTAACACAGTAATCTCTCTCTCGCTCGGCTTATTTCATTTACACACGCGGTATAGAAATACACATTTTAAGATGGAGGAGACAAACAAACATATTGAACCGTCCACTCACGACAGACGACTCAAATATTGCAGCAGCTTAAATCGAGTGATGTGGTTCCGCGTATTAACCGACGACATTGACCGGCACATTGTTCTGCCAGAATCTTTATTGCGCAGGATTTAGTTCAGAAATTGTTGTGGCACCAAACAAACTGATTACTGAATTCCACTCGAGTCCCTGAATCGTTGAGAATGAAACAAAAACGTGAGCTGCATTCAGGAAGACGGAGAAATAACGCAAATCAAAAGAAGAGACGTCTGAACATATAACACAGGTTATATAAGTCATAATCAATAGTATATAGCATGGTTTAGAATCTTAATCTTACCTTTCAGTGTTGGTTTGGTTATTAAAATCTTTCTGGACACATTTTCCACCCGATTTAACTTTCTTGTAGTGATCCCACTTCCCGATCCGAATCCACAGTCGATCCTTTTCCAGAGAATAATCAAAAGGACATTTCTCCTGCTTTTTGTAGATTCATTTTTTTGATTTTAACTTTCACTTGTGACCAAGCCCCAAACTAAATGCATCAGAATTGACTGTTACACTCTCATGTAAACTGTAGCTGCTGCAAATGGACAGACCTGTTTTATATATTTATACGACAAACCTGTAAAACAAACAACAGCAGAAAGATCGTCACTGTGGACGTGAGGAAGAACCTTCCTGTGAAATCCTCTGCAGTTTGTAGCCGCAGTTAGTTCATGTTCTTGTGCCGGTTTATTAAAGCTGCTTGTTTTGATTGAAAGGTTTTGTTGACAGACAGATTTTAATTAGCTAAAACATCTCTTGTACATTTATAGAAAATAAGGGGAAAGCCACTCCTCTGCCTTGACCCTCATTACTTGGAGTCTTGTCCAGTCTCGATTTTATTGGGTTTTCTGGATGTTCTGCAGCAATTAGTTAGTTGATTAGTTGTTGTTTTTTTTTAGCCCAAAGACGCAACTCACAGCTCTGATGTGAAATGTATTCACCCTCAAATTTGATCCTTTTTAAATTGAAGCGAGCACCTGACACATAAAACTAACAGGAAGTCAGAAAAGAAGTAAATAGTGAAAAATCTTTGCAATTTAAATTTGAGTCTCAAACATTCACATCCAAGCTCCTGAGGGTTTGTTTCTAATTCCAAAGCAGATTCACAGATTCACAGTCGGGATGCATTGTAATGAAAACGACTGCCTGTCAGAGCAATACGTTCTAGAATTAGATTCTACTGTTTATTCCAAAAAGCTTCTTCACAAGTCGTGGAATTTTTTTAAGTTAATGAAATCAGATTCTTTCTTTTTTAAGGATCCTGATTGGAAAACAGCTCTTAATGGTCGTGGTGTTAATGCAGAGCAGCAGCGGGCGATTCATTTTATTTTTTTTCCCCCGTGATTGCTGCCACTCAGCACCTGGATGTTTTATTCAGAGTGAATAGTGGAGCAGTTGAGCTGGAACCAGGTGAGACGGGAGAGTCTGGAGCTGCTTTCATGCCGGCTGCTCTGACGTTGACTGGCAGAGCGCTGGCTGCAGATTGAGGCTCAGAGCCAGTCAACACATGAATACCTTTATATCTCTGAACATTTGTCCATTGCTGCAAGTTATCGTCTATTCGAAGTCTTTAAATTAAGTCTAATTTAACTTTGAGAAATGAATTCAGACGTCTTGAGTCCATTAGCCGAGCTCGGACTCTTTGGCCTGACAGGTTTCTTTGTGCTGAACATTCAATCTGCCACTTCCTGTCGTTCTCGGTCTCAATTTGCCTTTTTCTGAACTTTAATAGTTGTTCTTTAAATTCGTTAAATTTTCATGATGTCTTGAATTCAGCTTCTGGAACCTGGACGTGTTTTGTGCAGTGATTTTCATTTTTAAGCGTCTTGATTCTACTGTTAGAGACGCAATTACTTCTGATTATACATTTTTATTTAAACACTAAGTGTCTATAATGACACCATAGCATAGAGGGCAAACCTCCACGGTGGCTGATTGGCCACATCATCCCCTTATTGCATAGATGTGTTGACATTTGACGCCTTTACCCTGAAGACAGAAGTGTTCACATTATAACGAGGAACAAACCACGAGATTAGAAACATGATTTGTCTCAAAAGGTCAAAGAATGAACATCAACATAAAAAAAACCTGTTGACTGAAATGTAGTTTCTGTGTTAATCTGCCGACAAAAAGGCAAATAGGGAAGAAAACAACTGAATTGGGGCAAAGGTACAAAAAACAATCCAACCACTCGACCTCACAACATCGGAAAATGTCATTTTGAATAATTGAGTCTTCAGCTGTTGTTTACAAACGTCAACAAGAAGACAGGAGGGATAGAGTTGTCTCATTCTAAACTACCGTTATTGTTTTCCCCCCCGGTCATCAACACATATTTAAAGATAACGTACTTTTTTATCACCTATTGAACTCAGATACCTGATTGTTAACATTAATTAAAATACAGTTTGAGTAAATCTCCTCTAAACAATCTGTGACTGTAATGCACTGCGACGACGACACGCACGACCCACATTAAATCACTCAATCAAATCTAATGAACAATCACCATCACTCACACGGTATTTTACGATCTCAACAGAAAGTATTTTCTCTGTTCAAACACAGACCGACACATTTATCAGATAGAGACAAAAACAAACATCTTGCTTCTGCAAATCTGTCGTATTAAAATCCGTTCAGGGTTTTACAGGAGGAGGGGGAGGAGGAGGAGGAGGGGGAGGAGGGGGAGGAGGAGGAGGAGGAGGAGGAGGAGGAGGAGGAGGACACGTTCGATAGCAGAGTTTCCAGGGTGAGAAAAAATAAAAACAAGTTCCTGAAGAGGACGAGAATCTAAGTCTCTGACTAGTTGGACTCAAAAGCAGCTGAGGTCATTTTTCACATGGCTCCTCTCCTTCTTCATTCCCTCTATGATCAGGAAGCTGAATTTAGGCTTTCTCACCTCAGTTTACAGAAGGAGGAGGATGATGATGATGATGAAGATGATGTTAACTACCTCCTGTCCTCCCTCCCTCCCTCCTCCTCCCCCTCTCCCCTCTCCCCCTCAGTACCGGCGGAGGACGCTCTGGAACGTTCTGTGCCATCTGCAGCATCAACGAGATGATCCAGCAGCAGAACATCGTGGATGTTTTCCACACCGTCAAAACGCTGAGGAACAACAAGACTAATATGGTGGAGACAATGGTGAGGAGACACACACACACACACACACACACGCACACACACACACACACACACACACACACACACACACACACATCTGGACTGTATTGAAGCACACAAATACTTTCCAACATTAGATTAAACTCGGGTAAACGTACGATGGAGTGTTAGGGCCAAATTCAAGAGAAAGAAACTCTGAGATTACGAGATGAACTCTCACGAATCTTTTTGCTTTCCGTCCTGTTTGTCCCTCCTCAGGAACAGTACAAGTTCTGCTATGAAGTGGCTCTGGAGGCGCTCAGCTCCTTCTGATTGGCCGTGGACGCTGCCTGTCGTTCTCAACGTGGGGGACACACAAAGTGCAGAAGTGCTGTGTGTTGACCTGAAACCCAACCTGTGAGCATGTGTGCCTGTGTGTGTGTGTGTGTGTGTGAGAGAGAGAGTGTGTGTGTGTGTGTGTGTGAGTGAGTGGGAATAAGAGAGAGCATGCCTGCATATCTGAGTGTGTGTGTTTGTGAGTGTGTATCTATATGTGTGCCTGTGACGACAACACACACGCACACAACTTGTACAGAAGAGAAAACAAAGCTACAAACACACACTGGTGAATTGTGTGTGTGTGTGTGTGTGTGTCTGTTTACTTCAGTGACACTGAGGACTTTACCTGCTTGTAAAAAGAAAAAATGATATGTTAAAAAAAAAAAAAAGATCAGATGTTTAAAAAGAAAAACGCCTCTTTCTCTCTCTCTCTCACTTTACTCTCTCTCTCTCTGTCTCTCTCTCTCTCTCTCTCTGTCTCTCTCTCTCTCTCTCTCTGTCTCTTCTCTCTCTCTCTCTCTCTCTCTCTCTCTGTCTCTCTCACTCTCTCTCTCTCACTCTCACTTTACTCTCTCTCTCTCTGTCTCTCTCTCTCTCTCTCTCTCTCTCTCTCTCTCTCTCTCTCTCTCTCTCTCTCTCTCTGTCTCTCTCGCTCTCTCTGTCTCTCTCGCTCTCACTGTCTCTCACTCTCTCTCTCTCTCTCTCTGTCTCTCTCTCTGTCTCTCTCGCTCTCTCTGTCTCTCTCGCTCTCACTGTCTCTCACTCTCTCTCTCTCTCTCTCTGTCTCTCTCTCTGTCTCTCTCGCTCTCTCTGTCTCTCTCGCTCTCACTCTCTCCCTCTCTCTCTCACTTTACTCTCTCTCTCTCTGTCTCTCTCTCTCTCTCTCTCTCTCTCTCTCTCTCTCTCTCTCTCTCTCTGTCTCTTCTCTCTCTCCCTCTCTCTCTCTCTGTCTCTCTCACTCTCTCTCTCTCTCTCTCTGTCTCTCTCACTCTCTCTCTGTCTCTCTCTCTCTCTCTCTCTCTCTCTCTCTCTCTGTCTCTCTCTCTCTCTCTCTGTCTCTCTCACTCTCTCTCTGTCTCTCTCTCTCTCTCTCTCTCTCTCTCTCTCTCTCTCTCTCTCTGTCTCTCTCACTCTCTCTCTGTCTCTCTCTCTCTCTCTCTCTCTCTCTCTCTCTCTCTCTCTCTCTCTCTCTCTGTCTCTCTCTCTCTCTCTCTCTCTGCTGGGCTGTGATGTGACTATTGTACAGTATTTCCTTTTTAGATATATTCTGCGCCTTGAATGTTGTCTCCCTCTGACGGCTGGATGCACACGGCAAGATTTTTGTGGGGAACTTTCACATTTAGCCGAAGATCAAGCGAAGCCTCGACTCTGCAACCTTTATCCTCCCAGAGTTTTTTATTTTTTTTATTTTTTTTAATAGAAAGTATTTGGACGAGTTCAGCTCTTGATGTTGTCGAGGAAGATTCAGTTTCTCCGGATCAAAGCAAAAAAAAAAAATCTACAGAGTCCTGTTAATGTTTCTGACGTTTTTTCTTTGAAATCGCAGCCTGATAAATTTCCTTCTGGCAAAAGAGGCTCTCGGCCGCGGGACATGTGGAATGCTAATGAAACTTGTAATCCAGTAACTGGCAACACAAACTCTCAGCATGGCTCCTCTTCCTTCACACGGCAGAAACAAGTCATCTGGAACTTTCTTTTGACAAAAAACCTTTTGCTTTCACGAGGGTTTGAAACTCCTGTTACAACGGGGGAAAGAGGGCGGAGTCAAGTGCACGGTGCAGAACAACAACCGCATTAGACAAACAAACAAAAACAAAAAAAAGAAAATCCCTGCCTTGCCTTTCAGATTAAATGTTGTATCTGCTTTTATTTTATTGTTTTAAAACTAAGTCTAAGAAGGAAAAAAAGTTTCCTAAATGATTTTTTGGAAAGTCTTGTTGTGTGTATCCACCCTGACTGTAAATAAGAAAAGACAACCACAGTCAAACAAACAAACAGACAAACACCAGACACGTCACGGACAAAACTCATCGTTTTCAAAACACAGTCGCTCTGGAAACAGCTGCGTCAGCGTCTTTCTCAGCCACTTAGTGACTGACGTCTCCTGTTACCTTTCTACAAACTGTCCATTCAGACATCTACGTCGTCTAAAAAAAAATCTATAAATCAGATGTGTTTCTTTTTTTGCATATTGCACATTTAGCTGATCCCAAACTCCAGAGGGAACCTAGAATGAGGAAGTAATGGGATTAAAGAAGCAGATCATCCTGCATCAGGGATGAGCCGCACTTCGGAGTATGAAGAATTACAATTAGTGACATTTTTTTTTCCAGATTTAAAAAAGAACAAAACAAAATGCTACCATCCTTCTTTCCGATGCAGTTGGTCAATGTGGTGGTTTGAAACTTGCTTTGCCTTGAAAATGCTCAGAAGACAACGAACGAACCGAAGTTAATAGTTGTTCAGAATTAAGACGGAGCCAAATATGTTCACCACACAACTTCTGAACTTCCCGGTAAAAGCCTCACGTTTCTTTTCATGACGGTGTAAACATGCAGTGGTTTCAAGTCTCAGTTTTGTATTTTTGTTAATGTTTCTGCTCGTGTGACCATGAAAATCTGATTTGTGTCATTTGTGTTTCAAAATTTAGATGCAAAGGCAGAGGGGGTTTATTTAAACAGACCTTTTTTTTTTTTTAAATCATCCACTTGTGGTGTCATCACGTGTTTGCAAGTATTAGTATCATCTTAAATCAAACCTGGATTCATAAAACTACACAGATCCAGACTTCATACTCTCCATTGTTGAATAATGATTATCAAATTAAAGCCACATCTAGAAATGGACTTTTATTGTTGGATCTGCACTCATAGATTTCAGCCCCATGAACCATGAATCCAGGATTCCACACTTTCCCACAATGTTAAAGACAATGATGCCGTCCTGGTGCGTGCACACATTTAATGAGTTTAATTCTTTCTTGACCTGAGTTCCATCAACCAAGCGTCATGGAAATCTGTTCAGTAAGTTTTGCAAACAAACAAATAAACCAATGAACAAAAACGAAACCTCCTCGGTAATTAAATCAGGCAGGAAGCTCAAAGGTTACTTTCAGAACCGAATTGTCCACGCGTCTCGTGCTGATGTGTTTCCTGTTGGATTTGTCCACCTCTGGATGAATTGAAGTAGAAACAGCAGCTTCGGGATTTGACAGTTTTCCTCTGACCGGTCATTTGTCATTAAAATGAAACACGAAGATAAAGAGACAGAGGTCACGTTTACTTTTCCTGACAAGCCGGTTGAGGTGAGCGGCTTTTAAAAATTAATGGGACAAACTTACTTAATGGTCTGATAGGAAATGGATTTTGCTCGGTGACAGAAGGTCAACACAGAAGGGAACGTGCTGGAGGGGGAGTTAATGAGAATTCGAGCGGATGTGTCTTCATCCTCAGATCCTCTCCGCTCGTTAGGAACCTTTCACTCGCTCTGTTGTCCCGTTTAAAGGTGAGAAACTAAACTCTCACGCTTTTGTTTGAGCGACCGCTGAGCGACCTCGACACCGGAGTCAGGGCTTCACTCTCAAACACCACGGGTCGGTTTTGAAACAAAAAAAAAGATAGTGTAACAATCATGTGATTTGCTTTTACGTTCCATCGCGTCAAATCAGCAGGTGTTTATATTTTCAGGAAATGGAAAGTTACTTTTACATTTGACGGAGGCGAAGGTTCATCTTAACTTAGCAAAGTTTGCTCGTAGCTTCCGACGCTCACGACCAGAACCAGCATACTCGTACGAAAAAAAAAAATCGTTGTGGCGAACTGTTGAGTCTGCGCTTAGACGCTTAACTTTTTATTTCTTCTTTTGTATTGTTTGCCGGAGTCCAGTCAGGCTGGTAAATGGACCTATCGTATTGAAGACAATGTGAATGCCAGAAAATCCTTTTTATTTCCACTGAGGCTTTATTGTATTGTATCAGTTGACGGCCATTCATCTTGTATTATATATTTTTATTTTCTTTCTGGAATTGATTTTTATTTGTTGGTTGTTTTGGGTTTTTTTTGTCCTGAATTTGTACATTTCTTTTTGTATAATTATTATTCTGATGATTATTTGTCTAGCAAAGTGTTGTTTAGATCTGGTGATGCCATTACCATTGGTTGTTTAGTTGTTTGAAATGTGGTTAACATGAAATAAAAGGGACCAAAATGTTGAATCGGATCTCGTCTCCTTCTTTACAGCCTCGGATTTCAAGTAAATTTACATTATTATGCATTTTAAAGCATATAATCAAACTCTCCTGTGGTTCTTGCTGTTTGTTTTGCCTTTCAGATTCCATATCTCAGCTGAGGCACTAAATATTTTAGAGTTATGGATTTTTAAACATGGTCTCCGTGCTGCACAAGGCAACGTTTACCAATCTACAAATGTTGGATGTTAAAATCTCCCTGAAACTGATGCTGGTCGCTGCCTTCAGGGCCCAACAAGTGGTATCGTGCAGTGAAGCTTTGAACAGTCGAGAAAGATCAAGTTCGGTGATTGAAGTGCTGCTGGTTTTAGAACTTGCTTTCAGAGATAACACAAGATTGAGCAAATGTACCAACAACAAACGCATCGTTCCAGTTGTGGAATCGTCGTGATTCGGTTTAGGTTTGGAGAAAGTTTGTGGTTTTAGGTTAAAACAAGTTCTTCAGAGTCATGGTCACAAAAACAAACATCCTGTGGTCTAGGATGTGAAACTACGACGGATCCTGAGCTCGATGTTTTTTTTCGTCACTTGAGATCATTGCATGTCGGCCCGGGGTCTACTGGACTGGACGTTTCATTCCTTCAAACACACCGTCAGGAAGCCGTTGTACTAATAAAGCCTGGGAGGGCGGGATTGCATGACACCGCCCGTGAGGGATCCTCAAAGACATAAAGCTAACGCGCCCCCACAACAATTTTTCTGCCACGATTACGTCAGGTAGATTTTCACCGGCAAAGTTGGTGAAGACAAACAACTCCCGTGATCCCGCACAGCTTCGTGACAACAACGAGAACTGAGTCTTTTGTTGTTGTTGTGTTGATTGAGGGACCCCTTGTGGCCGAAGATACAAATTATTCATTTCATGATTAACTCCACTCGAAGCCAACGAGACACGAGACGTTTGTAAAGAAAAACCTGAAGCAAATAAACAATGAAAAGCACCATGGTTAGAATGTAAAGGTCCATATGCACTGAGAAAAACACGCTCACTAACTTTATTCCATTAATCTGCTGTTGAATCTGGATCCCTCCACCTTTTGTTTGCGTGAGCCTCCATCATGATCCTGGAGCTACAGAGAAAAAAACCACAGGTCTTTATAGGCTGATTTCTTTTCTTTCTAATCAATCAGAGTCAGTGATGAACACAGCTCCGAGCCAACGGCCTCATCCTTTATTTAGCTGGTTGATTCCCAAGGAGCTCATAAATATGCATGAACCTGCGATTAGCATAGGCACCAAGGACAGGGCCTGTACCTTGGCATTATGACGATCAATCAGAAACACTAAGGGGCTCCTCGGAGGGAAGCTGTCTGTCAGCTCGGCTTTGGGCTGAGCTGATGCATGCGCGCACACATTGGGAAAAAAGGTACGCTGAAAGCATACATAACGCACATGCATCACAGAGGTCTGCAGGAAGATGCATCGACACGTAGAGAAGCAGGGAAAACGCACAAGAAGCATCCGTGTGCACAACCTGAAGGTTCGGACGAGAGGAGCGTGCACACAAACTTTCTCCCACAAAAAACACACCAACGACAACGTGCATCGTCCGTCTCATATTCTTTGCTCTGTTTCATCTTTCTGCTTCGGCACCTTTTTCAAAAACTGAGCTTGTGATGACTTAGAAAATTGGCCCATTTCGTTTGGTGTCCCTGACGCGTCGTTATCCGAGGAGGAGGCAGGACGAAAGGACGGGATCACGGTGGCACCTTAATATATATCTTCTGCTCTAACGGGGTTATTATTGTAATTTCTCCCGCAGAACTTGTTACAAGGTTGTTTGGTGTCCGCAGCGGATCCTCATCCATCTCCACCTGCTCCATTTACACCGATACAGGAGGCTCAGATTCATCTGTTTCCACTGGTCGACGCTGTGGTTAATCCACCTTGATGCATTCGTTTTTCCTACATGTGCCCAAAAAGACGTCGAGCAATTGAAATTGAAGTTTATTTTGTGAGAAACGATTCCTCTTGGCTGCAGCTCAGCAGGTTGTAAATACTCTATTATAGTTCGGTACAGGTAGAGAAGTTGAAAGCTTCTCTCACGCTCACGGATCATAGTGAGCTAGAACACGTACGTTATTATTTACTGGGAAACGGTTTCACCTTCCGACCTGATGTTTAACTTTGAAGATAAAACACTATTTTATTCATCCTCGAAGGATCCTCACTGGTTTTGATGTTTTTTACCTTTTAAATGAAATGATTGGATTTAAAATTTCAGGGATTTTAGTGTAAAGATCACTCACGGTCGCGTCATGTGACAATCGCGGACAAATGCAAAGCAAACTGTCTCATCACCACTTTGCAAGGCTCAGTTTTATTGAATAAAAAACACGTGTTTTACAAAATGTCTGCAACAACCCAGCGTTAGTTCAAAGGCTGGAGCTCGAAGAATTGACAAATACTGACACAGCTGTAAATGTAACGTCGCTGCAGGTTTTCATGTCAGTGAATCACAGCCACAGATGATAAACTGCTGGGAAACAAGCTCCATCCACAACACGTGCACAGTGTAAAGTTCTGTGCTAATTAAAGTCGAGGTTTTGGAGGAACCGGTGCAAATATTCATCATAACTGCTGTAGAAACCTTGAAGACCGGAGGAGAAGCTGGAGCTGAATAAGGCAAAAGGTGGTAGAGGAGGAAAAAAACGAAATATTTTGTGTGTTTTTCACGTTTAACTTTTAAACATGTTGGAGTCTAATTAAACATTTGGAGCACTCGTCTGACTTTAAATATAAATGACGGGAGCATGATTGGCTGCTTTGATTAAAACGAGCCGGAGCTGCAAGGAGCTGCAGGATCTCAGAGAGTAAGTCCGATCCGAGGGTAACTGAGGGACAGGAGGCTGAGAGGGAGGGTTTGTGTTTCGCTGAGTGAACTCAGTTGTTGTACGACACTGGAACCCTGACGCTGCTCAAAGAAACTTCTGTAAATTACATATAACGCAGTAGATATTTAGCTGAACGGGACAATTGATGCTAACAAAACAAAACAGGACACAGAAGCGAATAAAGAGAGTCTGATAACGAAGCCAGAAAGTAAAACGATCCGGGTGTTACTTCCAAGCTCCAGGCAGCCGCCGGGTCTCACACCTCACACACTCTGAACTCCACTGAAGGACAAGGCAGCTAATTGGCCGTAATGAAGTTGACGTGGGGAGCGGCCTCTCTCTGGGTCTTTCTGCTGACTAGACTTTAAAAATCACCAAAGGCGAGGGAGGGGAGGTGAGGACACGAAGAAGAAGGGGGCGAGGGAATTGGAAAATGAAGTGGAAACTAATTGGAGGAGAAGAAGACGAATTCAGCGAAGACGCCACATCAGTGCGGATTGTTGTGTCGTTTACAGTAAAGCGATAAATGAACTTTCTTCAGTGGTCAAACAGAACTTTGTGAGATAACATTTCTGAATCAAACTCCTCCTTCTATCGCCTGAGAGTCTTGATATGTTGAGAACTGACACCACTGCTGATACAGAGCAGTCGGCTAATTGGTTTTTCAATGGCTCTGAATAATGCTTGTGAATCTCCAATGTCAAACTGAAGGAGAAGGTCACACCGCGCCCGAGGGCTTGTGTCCATGTTTTAATTCCGAGCGCCAGCGTATTTTCAATGGTTCCCAATTAGGAGGACGGCATATTATTTTAAAAATAGTTTTTCCCCTACTGTCTTTTTTTTGTGCGCCGCCAATCCTAGAAGAAATTCTAGTTGGAGGTTTTTTTAGAATGGAGCCGGCGTCGCTCTGTCCTCAGACAAAAACCACAACACACAGGAAAAGGCACATTTTTGGGAGCTGGTGAATGTTACACATTTTAAATATGAGCTGTTAGCAAACTGGAACTACTGCACTGTGGTTGTAGTTCAGTGCAGCTTCAGTCCCTCATATCTGTTCATCTTTAAATCCAAGTGACTTTAATTTCTTCAAATGTTTGACCAGTTACGTTGGTTGAGAGGCTGAAATCACAGTTTGTGATGCCAGCGTGACCTTTTGACCTTTTGACCTTTGACCACCAGAATATAATCAGTTCATCTTTGTGCTCAAGTGAACATTTGCACCAAGTTTGAGGGAACTCCCTTTGAGCGTTGTTGAGATGTCGAGTTCATAAGAATTTAATAAAATGTAAAAAAGCTTTTTCCTTTGCCACCAACATCCTGTGTTTACATCCTGTTTAAACACATGAACACGTGAAGCTTGTATATTATTTTTTACCACAATCTTTTGCTTCACCGTCCTTTAAGCGAGACTGAATAATCTGCACATGGATATTAAATAAGATCTGGACCTGGATCCCTCACGGCTCAGTCTCAGTAATTGAAACATTCTTCTGTGAAGTGACTATTTAAAGAGCTTCGAGAATAGTTTTGCTCGACTTCTGCTGCCTCCTGTCATCCAACATCACCATCAGCCTGTAAATGTGAAAACATTAATTAACTTGCAGCCACAGTTTCCGATGTTTTCTCTCATTACACCGGATCAGGACAGAAATAATACGGCGGCTTGCTCTGGTCAAGTGTGGCTCTGTGTTCCAGCCCGAGGACGACGACTAATTAAAAGAGAAAGAGTCAAAGCGAACGCCAGGCAAACTGTTGTCAGAGCGGAGTCTGTGTTTCACAGACGAACACTGTTAATATCTTTATCTTCACAATGCAGGTTTGTTTCCCTCAGATGAAAACCAGATGAAACATATTTTAAGATCTGTCAGAGTTACATTTTAGAAACTGTTCTATTCATCAGAGAAGAATCGCTTTGACTCTCGTCGACAAAAGGAGCAGAGTCACATTCACGGTGTCTGTTTAAACAAACGTTAAACAAGTTGTTGTGAAATACCTGGAAACTATCTACTTATTTAAACTGAGCAAAAATACAAAAACTATTTCTAACAAAATCCTGGACCCCTCCCTGAAGTCCAAATACCTTGGATACGAGCGCTCCACTACAGAGACTCGACCAATCACAAGTCAGTCTCAGCTGTCAATCATAATGTTTCTATATGGACATTATTAAATGTTTTCATATCATCACACAGTAACTTTGAACGTACGTCCGTGTGAAGAGAACGACCCAAAACGACAGAAACCATCTTGAAAAGAAAATGTATTTGTTGTGTACTTTTCATATTTAGGTTTGTTTCATGCCCCATCCACTAACGAGGAGGAGGAGCCAGCCACCAGGGGGCGATCAAGGTGATATGGCTTCATGTCGTCCATCTTTATTTTAACACGCCACTCGTGTGACACGTTTTCTTTTTCTATTCTGCAGGAAGAGAAACGACTTCCAACAAAAAAACTGAGGAACAAAGAAATTTAACTTTTTTACAAATGTGAATGACGCCGAGAAACACTGAACGAGCCGCAGCAGAAAAAAAAAAACAAAGGTTCTGACGCACCGACCGAGTTAATTGTAAAACTACGGGTTTGTTGAATGGAGGCCGAGCTGCAACATTTTCCAGTGAAATCTGCTAAATTGCCTCCACTCTGCAGTTACGGGGCGTTGTTAAAAGCTGACAGCGCCGATGATTATTATTCAGCCGCGGCGTCTGAGAGCGGAGCCTCTCGTCAGAGCGTCGGACAGAGTTCATTGACTCCTATTAAGCAGCTCAGTATCACAGAGCACATGCAGCCAGACTTACTCACTGTCGGGGGAAGTGAGAGCGAAGCCTTTGTGTGGCGCAGATGTGTGCGACTGACTCCAGCACTAATTTCAGAGCGCTTACTTAGGCTCGCCGAGCTTAACGGAGCATATTAGCCTGTGGAGGAATCCCTCAGTGGTAATTGTGGCTTAGAAAGACAGTGAGTGTGTGTGTGAGTGTGTGTGTGTGTGTGTGTGTGTGTGTGTGTGTGTGTATGTGTGCGTGTGTCATGTTGTCAGGAGCCGGGGGGATGGGGGGGGGGGGGTAAAGAGACTGAGATGCAAAGAAAGGAAAACAGTAAAAGAGCAGTGGACACTTTACGTTGTGTAGCACAGTGAGAGAAACTTGACACTCTGAGTTTGATTGTGTAGAAGAAAGGAATCCAACATGTGTTGTTGCATTTAAAAGGAAACGTGTTCTGGTCATCTTCAGAATGATATTAATACTTTGACTGTAAAATGTCTTCATGCTCTGATGTTCAGAAAACACTATCCCTCAGACTGTCCGTCGCTGCAGCTCCTCTTTTCAGCCTCTGTCTCAAACACTTGGTCTCAGCTCCTGTCTCTTTAAGACCCGATGGGAAACAGAAGCTCACAGCGAATGTGCAGAGCAGCGACTGCAGCCGAGGGAGCCGAACATCAGACGACCCGTTAACGCACCGGCGAGCATTTTGACTCTTCAATCGACCGAATGACACAAGCTCTCCTCTGCACTTTAGAGGGAATTTTGGAATAAGACGAACCTAATCCGATGTTCTGCACACGTTTCCAAAACTTCAAGATAGACGTCAACTTATTCCGACGTGAGACAGCACAAAAAAGAAAATAACCGGAGTCACAGAAGCTCAGTGTTATTTTTAAAACCATAGTTACACACAGAAATACTGTGCCACTACAGTGGGAAAGAATCCAGCACATAGACGGCCCCATTAAACAGCTGACTTACTGCCACGTCTCCCTTTTTTTAGCATCATTTAACAAACTGCCGCCGTGAAACCCACGAGCAAGAACAAAGTCTAAACAGAGCCGTTCCCTGAGTGAGCGATTCGTCCTGTGATCCTTCGCCGTTCGTCAGCGTCGTCACCGCAGCGACTCCATTCATCTCACGTCACCACCTCCTCTGACAGTTCACATTTGTCTCCACTTCAGTCTGTCTCAGCTCGTCATCTGTCACGGACGGAGTTTGTCTCCGCTTGATTTCTGCAGGGGAGGACGTCAGAAGATGCTAAGAACTCGTTTTCACTTGTGAACTCCTCTCCTCTACAAAGGAGGTGATGTTGTCACTCCAGTCTGTCGGTGTGTTCGTCAGCAGGATCACACAAAAGAAACTACACAACGCATTTTCACAACAGTCAGTAAAAAGGATGAGCCAGGAAGGATTTGTTTTGTGGATCTCAATCATCAATAAAATAAATTGTAATGAATCACTTTTTGCTCTGTTTTGTTCCGTGTTAAGGATCTTTACCCCAGAGGAGGTTGTGTTCTCTCCCCCCGTCCATTGGTTTGTTTGGTTGTTGGTGGAATTTCTTTACCATCGTGAGAAAGGCCGTTATCGGACTTTCTCACCGAACTACCAGGGAATCAAAATGTTTTCTACTGTATTTAGAGGACTGATGTTTACAGATGTTTGCAGACATGAACTCCAGAAAAGGTCTTTCTCTTGAGTTTGCCTCTGACTCACATGGACCGCGACACAACGACGTATAATTTAATCTTTTGATGGAAATTCCGGCTGCATTGGATAACGTGGATGGATGAACGGATGTGAAGGGGCGAGGATGAGGACGGATGAAGAATGATGAGGATGAAGGGATGTAGGGATACGGAGGAAGGAGGGAGGTAAATGGATGAGGGGAAGGCGGGGGGGGGGGGGGGGGGGGGGGGGGGGGGGGGGGGGGGGGGGAGAGAGAGATCTGAGACAAATGGAGCAGGATGCGTTGACCGGGTAAACGAAGGGTTGATGGGTAATTAGAGGAGTGGCGTGGTTGAGGCGTGGCCCAGGGGACGGGTGCACATTGGTGGAGAATCCGTCATAGTTTCCTGTGTGGCAGCGGAACATGTGACCGCAGCCTGCAGAGACTCCTGCAGGTTAAACAGGACGGAGCAGCCACTTTCAAGGCTGATTAACTCCGATAGACTCACTATGCACGGACCTGAAAACACTCACCACCCTAGCAAGATATTTAGAGCAACAAATAACCCATAATGCACCTCTCCAAAGAGCCGAGGAGGCAAAATTATGCGAAATGAAATGAAACAGCAGAAACACTGTAATCAGCTGGATGTGGAGATGGAGACGCACGGAGAGAAATGATAGTGGAGGCAGTAAAAAAAACAAATGATTATCTGACAGCATCAGAAAACAGTTTGCTTCACAGGAGGTGAGACGGAGACGGAGGAATGAAGAAAGACGGAAGACAATGAGCGGCCGCGGTCTTAAAAAGCTCGACTCCCCGAGCTGACTGTCGGACACCGAGAGGCAATAACAGAGAAACACACAATCTGAGGTGATGCAGAGACACAAAGAAAAACAACTGTCGGATCTGAGGGAACAGAGAGCGATGGAGAGGTGAGAAGAATCCACTGTAAACATCCCACTGCTGCGAGTCACACACAAGAGCAACAGGTGATAATGTGCAGTGTGCTGCAGTGTGCGTGTCTGTTTGTGTGTGTTTGTGTGTGTGTGTGTGTAGTTTGCGACAACATAATTATCAAACTCCAAAATGACAGCTCCTCTCTCTCTCTCCTCCTCCTCTTCTCCAACAACTCTTCATCTCCCTTGTTTCCCTGAATACTTTATCCCCAACCTGATTTCTGTCGGAGGCTCCTTCCCAGTTGAAATCGGTTTCCCTCTAAAACATCGTAAAGTCTTTTTGGTGTTTTACAAATATGGATGAATTTGAAGTTCAAATTGGATTTCAGATATCAAAGAGAAGGTACGTGTGGAAACAGACGCTTACTATGATTCTTTTATATGCTGAGGAGAGTATCTGAGGAGTATTGTGCAGAGCCAGATGTTGTGTGTCATCCCCCAGCAGGGGGCTCTTTATCCTGATGTTCGTCTCCGCGCGCACACACACACACACACACACACACACACACACACACACACACACACACACACACACACACACAATGTCATACCTGGGAGTCAGGGGTTATGTAATATTGATATTGTTGATAGATATGATTATTTTACAGCCTTCAGTCCAATATACAGACCATCCATATTTATATATTGATATATATGTGTTAGGACTTTATTTTAAGTTAATGGAAGTGATGAGAGTTAAAGTTTGGTTTCGTGGATTCGGTTGTGAATCTGTGAATCATCCACAAAATGTTTGTAAGTCAATGCAACGTCATCTGAAGTGATGGCAATACAACGTTGTGTGTGTGTGTGTGTGTGTGTGTGTGTGTGTGTGTGTGAGTGTGTGTGTGTGTGTGTGTGTGTGTGTGTGTGTGTGTGTGTGTGTGAGTGTGAGTGTGTGTGTGTGTGTGTGTGAGAGATAGTGTGTGTGTGTGTGTGTGTGTGTGTGTGTAGGGGACTTGGCCGTAATGTTTTAGCTTGACACTTTTATGACCTTATCAAACTGTTGAGGATGATTGCCAGCGATTATATCTCTGCTTGGTCTCTCTCTCTCTCTCTCTCTCTCTCTCTCTCTCTCTCTCTCTCTCTCTCTCTCTCTCTTAAACACACACACACACACACACACACACACACACACACACACACACACACACACACACACACACACACACACACACTCACACACTCACAGGGTTCTGTCTCAGTGGATTCATCATCCTCACTCATCTCTTGTTTCTCTCTCTCTCTCTAACCTCTTCGAGTCTTTTACTCAGACCAGTGCAACCCTGTCTCTCTCTCACTTTCTCTCGCTCTCACTCAAGTGCCTGCACACACACAACACAAACAACACACACACTCACACAAACACACACACACAAACACACACACACATAATGGGCTTCATTTCACAGCACATTGCCGCCATTATTTGCCATTTCTACCGAAGGCCATAATCACAGGGACTGAGATGAGTGTGCGGTGAAATCATTCCCTCTCCAGTCAGATCAGCCTGCCCTCACTGAGTGTGAGTGTGTGTGTGTGTGTGTGTGTGTGTGTGTGTGTGTGTGTGTGTGTGTGTGTGTGTGTGTGTGTGTGTGTGTGTGTGTGTGTGTTGTGTGCAATATACGTATCTCTGTGTGCACAGGTGTGGGCAGAAAAGTGCATGTGTGAGAGTGTGTATGCAAGAGTTCACTTCACATCTGCACTAGTCACTCTTTTATTTGCACATGCATGAACTTGTGTATTTTTGTTTGTTGCGCATGTGATGTATTTGTGCGTGTGTGTGTGTGTTTGTGTGCAACCATTTTATAAATCTGCTAATTCTTGCTGGCCGATAATAAGTTCATCCTGCTGCAAGAAGATCGGCTAAATGATAACTGCTTCACTTCAGAGCGAAAATCTAGTGATGGTGCTGTGGGCTCTTTATGTGTGTGTGTCTGTGTGTGTTTGTGTGTGTGTGTTCATGTTGTTATAGTGAGTTTCACTTGCAAAAAATGATTGTTGGATTAAAAACGTGTAACTCATCTGTGTGTGATCTGGTTCTTTGTTCACACTGTTCCATTTGGTGACTGCTTTGTAAATGTATTGAAAGTTTTGTCACCCTCCCTCTCACAACTTTAATCCAATTACTTCTGTTTCGAACTGTAATGAAGTTATAAAACAACATATAAAAGGTTCTTTTGTTTTTTATCCTTTTCTCAAGTCAAGATGTCGCACACAAACATTTTCCACCAAACTTCCAGAGATAATTGCTTTGCTTCCTCTCGCTCCGCAGACACTGAAAGATCAGAGTCTGCACTTTCACACATTTCACACACACACACACACACACACACACACGCTTGTTGCCATAAGCTCCAAATATTAAATTAGGAACAAAGCGATCTATCAGCCGCTGCTGGTCTCTATCAAAGACCAGAGGAAACGGCAGCAGCTTCAAACCCGCCACAGCTTTGTCTCGGGTGCACGACTGAAGAGCGTTTTCAGAAAGACAAGTAAGTAAATGAGTCGACAAACAAAATGGAAGAGATGGTTTTTAAAGACACAAATGAGAAACCTACAATGCAATGGGCCGAATTAAAGGATTTGTACATCATCAGTACGGAGGGAGGTATGAGATCCAGAGGAAAAGAGATGCTCAGTAAGGCCTCTGTTTATAAAAACCATGTTTAGGTGGAACAGAGGAGTTAGATCTTCCCTCAGGCTTCCTTCCACTGTTATTGCAGGACTAAATAGAGATACAATTTCTTTCCAAAAGAGAGACAATTTTCTCTCCGACGCTCTTTGCCTCATGTGAAGGTTGCTGTAATTTAGCTGCTCGCCCGGGGAGGAACACGGCGCCACGGCTAGGTCATCAGAAAGCATCGGTTCACCGTAATGCCAAGGAGATTATTCCCTCGTTTCGCTCTGTTAAAGAGCCGGAGCCCCGGAGACACGGAGAGGGGAGTCGGGCGGAGATGGAGCGAAGAAGTGAGACGATATGACAAAGGCGAGCTGGAAGGGAGGAGAGGAACAGAGCGATGACAGGAGAGGGTGAAGAGGAGAAAGACAAGGGAGGGAAGGAGACAAGAGGAGATAAAAGGGGAGGCGTAGAGGCGAGGGAGAGGGGAGACCGTAGGGACTGAGGCAAGAGGAGAGCAAGAGTGAAAGAGGGTGGAGGAAAAGAGGAGGAGAGAGAAACAGTAAGAGGAACATACAGCAGGTAAATCTTTAGTTCCACACTGTGAACTCCTGAAAATTGCGAAACACACACCAACAGGAACATGTGGGGAACATCCAGGCGAGGGGCGGAGCCTGAAGGGCGGCAGGAGGCCGGACATGACGTATAAACTCATCCACACCGGCGTCGGCCCTCATCACCAAAAGCTCTGGAACCTCCTCTTCTTTCCAAGTTGACGTCTTCGTCTTCTACGTGTTCGGCTCCTCTTCTTCATCCTCGGATATTTGGATTCATTTAATTTTTGCTTCAGGTTTGCGTCACCGTGTTTTCCAGAATTGCTAAAAAACTGGATTTTTTTAAACTCATCTTTTTGCTTCACCTGCTGGAGTTGAAATTGTGAAACTCTCCGGTGAAATTCTCCGAGCTGTGTCCCTCTGGACGGTTTCCACATATTTGAGTCACAACAGTCAGGATTCCTTCTCCTCTTCTCCTGAGGAGAACGGTGAATATTTGTGGGGGTGCAACAAAAAAGGATCCTGAGGCCAAACTAACCCGAGGAACAAGATGTGAAAATGTGCTTCACGTTTTGTGTACATTCAGCATAACTCTTCTTTTTTTTGTATCCATCCTCTAGCAATATAGCATTGGGCCTGAATACAGTTTTAAATATAGGAACATTTGGTGCACGTGAACTTTGTGACCGTGCTCGTAAGTGAATTCGTTCTTCAACCACCAAGAAGTTGCTTCGAGCCCTTGAGGGAGTAAAATCAAGATAAACTAAAACAAACAACAAACTTTCTCTTGTGGCAAATGGAGCAGGAGAGCAGCAGAAGTACAAGAAGGATGTGGATTAGTGCTACTCATGAGGTGTGTGTGTGTGTGTGTGTGTGTGTGTGTGTGTGTGTGTGTGTGTGTGTGTGTGTGTGTGTGTGTGTGTGTGTGTGTGTGTGTGTGTGTGTGTGTGTGTGTGTGTGTGTGTGTGTTTCCACGCTGTGTGTTGTACAGTACAGACGCAGCAGTAGGAGGATGGAGGGTGTCCAGCAGGGAGCAGGAGCAGAGCAGCGGACATCATTATAATTCAAGGTAGAAGTCTGACTTATCACCTCCTGGTCCCCTGCCGTGTGCTCAGTGGCCCATACTAATACACACACACACACACACACACACACACACACACACACACACACACACACACACACACACACACACACACACACACACACACACACACACAGAGACACACACACGCACATCCACGTGCACATCATGCTTAGAGGAAACACGACCCGTGATCCTGCTGTGTGAATCGCAACACAAATACACTGATATATCCATAATCCTAAATATCACAACACAGATTATTACTCAGTTCTACAAAGATACACACACACACACACACACACACACACACACACACACACACACACACACACACACACACACACACACACACACACACACACACCACAAAGGCAGCAAACGACTTTTGACCTGTGTTGCTGTGATGAGGTTTTTGTGGGAGGGCACCTCCTGGCCTCCTGCAATGTGCCCAGTGGTCCATAGCAACACACGCGCACACGCACGCGCACGCACACACACACACACACACACACACACACACACACACACACACATCCCAGGAGTGTCACCGTGGCGACCCTCTGCTCTGCTCACTAAGACTCCCTGTAGCTGGTGGTAATAGAAAAATGAGGCAGCGGCCGGGGAGACCAGCAGCGTCTCTGCAGGATCAGCAGGTTCTGGACCTGACACGTATTCCTAAAGGTTAGAGGTTTGAATCCAGCAGGGAGCCGACTGTCACGGTGACCTTCTCTCCCGCTGCTTCACCTCTGACTTCACCGCAGATCGGCCACAGCAGCTCCACGTTTCTCAAACTGTCTCGTTATTCGTATGCCTGTCACTCAGGGACCATTATTATTATTTTAAAAAATTCAAGAGAAACATCTTTTATATTTTATCTGAGTGGACTTATATATATATATATATATATATATATTTACCGGACTCTGGATCCAGATGTAAAGTAAGAAAAGTAACTTCACGTGGTGTAAACTGATTTTAAGAGTTTGTGTGACCTTCCATGTTCATTTTCCTGAAGGTCAGTTCAGAAACAGTATCGTCAGTATCAGTGTCGTATGTTTCAGTGATTGTTAAATGTAATTGTGTGAAGCAGCACAAACTTTAGTTTTATTTTAAACTTTTAAAGTATTTTATGTCCTGTACTTTATTACTTTTTACTTGACATGAGAATATCATTTTTTTTTAGCTCAATTCAATGTGAAAACGGACAATAAATATTATTATTTTTACAGCATTACTCTATCTCCAGTAACACACAGACGTCAATACATCAGATATTTTATATTATATAATATTTCTCCTCCTGGACCTCTCTACATTTTAATGAAATACTCCAGATTTTTACTTTGTCATAACATCTTTTTATGAAAAGTGGACGTGAAAGTCTTTCCTCATTGCAAACAGGTAAATCTGAGCCATTCCTCTTTCTTCCTCTGATATAACATCAGTGCATCTCATCGTTTGGTCCTCAGAGTGTGGACCAGTTCCTCCGAGCTCTTCATCCCCATCAGTATGTCCTGTAACTCGAGAGGTGGCTCCTCATCCCGGTGTCTCATACTGGATAAGGTTCAGTGTAATAATGCCGATATCAAAGCTATAGATTCAACTTCCTCTGCGTTAAATAGACTTTGCAGCAGCAGCCGTCAGGATTTCTCCCCTTTGGATCAGACTCTTAGCCTCTTAAATGCAGTCGCAGTCAATCACCTGGAACTATAAGCTGAGGAGGTGGTTTTTGAGCGGATGTGTGGCGCTGATTGCGTCGTAATGTCAGACAAAAATACCATAATGGAGGTGTTGTGTCCGTCTTATCTATATGGAAACTAGCTGCGCCGCAAAAAAACATTGTTATTCTGAACACAGCTCACTTTGTAACCGCTGATTACATGGATCTATCGGCTGGAGAGGCGTTTCCAATTGTTTTTCCATCTGACCGCAATCAGCAGCCGCTCAGGCAGGAGTGTACCTACACACACGCACACACACACACACACACACACACACACACACACACACACACACACACACACACACACAACTTCATACGCAGAGAGCAAATCCAAGTGCACATGTATATTTTAAAAGAAATACATCCACGTAGAAAAAACACCTGAATCTTTCCAGTCATTAACACAAACAACTGTGTACATGAAATGCAAATTCGTAATGTAAAGCATACCTGCACACACTGAGCTACTTTTCACTGACAGTTGAGGTACGAGCTTCAATATCCTATTTTCCTTTAAATGCGTTTTCAATTCAGTAACATGCATGTGTACGGAAATGTCTACAAACCATTTTGAGAACTGTCACCGTTGCATATTCATGTTCTTGTCATTTATATTTAGTTTTTTTTACTCGTTTGAAAAACAGGGAAAGTAAATCTTCCTTTTTTTTATTTGAAGAGAATTAGTAGTTCGGCAAAAAAAGTGAAACTCACTCCCTAACATAATGTTGCAGGAAAATCAAAAAGTCAAGGACGAATTTTGACAGAATAAACATCAGAGGGACAGTTTTACATAAAATAATAACGTAAGAAAAATGCACAGCTAATTCAAATAAATGACCCATTCTGAGTTAATCCAACAGAATTACCCGTGAGGTCACGTGTTCTGTAATCTGGGACTAACCATCCTCACACTGCTGAGACGGATGTGAACACACCTGAGATCACATCGACTCTTTAACCTCACACAAGCTGTTTGACTCTGAATCCCATGTTCTGGTGAACAGAGAATAAATTGACCCAAAGACCTTTAAAATGTGCAGACGACACAAAGTGAGGCTGAGAGGCAGTTATGAGGGGATTTGTCCGTCAAAGGCACAACGTCTGAACAGAGAGAAAGAAAACTGAGATGTTTGCAGCCCCTGAGCTGTTTCACAATTAAAGTCTAAGCATCAACCTGTGAACGACGCCAGCTCCGTCTGGACGCTGGTGTTTTGACGCGCCGCCTCATGCAACCTGTCATCATCCCGGGGAGTCGTAACATAAAACGTCTTTCTCTCTGGACGCTGCTGAAGGGCGGCGGCGGTTTGACAGTTTGATGGATCTCTTCTAAACGCTGCTGGTGACGCTCCACACTGTTACCTGTCATTTTCACTGACAGTCGTCGAAGCTTGTTTTCTTTCATCACAGATCTGCTTCTCGTTCATTTTCCCGTCATAGGAGAAACATGTGTTTTTAACTATTGTCGTGCAAAATGTCGTGCAACACTTTTATTCTGAAATAACGTCGCCTCTATGGGCAGGTCTGATACAACAAACAAACATTAAGTCAAGTTATCAAAAGAATCGAAGGAGGCGATGCTTGTTGTATTAAAATGTTTATAAAGTGTTATCAAAATGAGATCATTCCTGTGATCATGAATAGTTTTTGATCGTTGTGGCTACAGTCCTACAGGAGCAGGTTTCTATTCACAGAGGTCCACATCGAGATTTCACAGGTCGAAGAGAAACATCAAAATCTGATTCATAAACGTGTGATTCAGTGCAACAGGTTGAAATATTACATGCACTGACGTCCGTGTGTAATGATAACGTGTAACACTGTAATATTTGTATTATTCTTTGCCAAATTTGACGCCACTTGTCATATATATCACACATCACAAATGTACGGGTGGAAATTGATCTTCCTAATTGATAAAAACAACAAGGACACAACAAGGTGAGAGCAGACGCAGCACGTCCTGTGACTGGATGTGTTTCTGAGGAAGTGAATTATCACAGTTTCAAACACATTCAACAGTCCAGAGGGAGGAAAGCATGGATTTGGGGTTATTGACCAAATAAATGTGATTAAAGTTGCTCTTGTCAGATTCAGATGAGTGTGTGTGTGTGTGTGTGTGTGTGTGTGTGTGTGTGTGAAAATGTTGAATTAATATGATTAGTCTGGTTCTCACCAGTGTCTGAGATGTGTTTGTGAG
>NC_047155.1:2465556-2548410 GCF_009819705.1 Hippoglossus hippoglossus
GACGTTCACTTAACTTTAAACCAGATTTATCGCTTTGAGTTTCAAGTTCAGGCGCCGCTGTTCAAACTGTTTCCACCAATAAAAATCCAGAAGTCACAGCGAAGGCTCGCACTCGCACTCGCTTTGTATGAGTGTGTATGTGTTCACGTGCATGAATCTGGATATGTGCATGTGCTAAAAGGTGTGTGTGTGTGCTAGAGTGATTTATTTCCTGTTTAATCGGGTTTGGCAGAGCAGACTGAGCTCAAGCTCAGCGTCAAGGTGTATTTATGGTGTGTGTGAATGTGTGTGACTGTGTGTGTGTGTGTGTGTGTGTGTGTGTGTGTGTGTGTGTGTGTGTGTGTGTGTGTGCATGTCAGACAGAGTATTTATAGCTCTGGTCCAATCTGTGTTCTATCCAGCTGCAGTGAGGAGATAGTGGCTTTCAAACACAACACAGAGAGCCCATACCAATATATTTCCCAACCCCGCACACACACACACACACACACACACACACACACACACACACACACACACACACACACACACAGGTAAACAGACTCATACATGTATGACTGCATCTCAGTAAAATGACTGTAAATTACTGTAGAATTCTAATATAATGAATTTTAGTCTTGAATAAATGGAATAAATATGTGTTTGAAATGTGAATTTTAGTGACATTTAACATTCAGTTCAACAAATCATCCGATCTGAGTAAGATAATTTGGTTTTGTTGCCATTACCAGCTAATTATTAAAATGATTTACTTCTGACATTCAACTGCATCTACCTGGGCTCGTTCATGGGTTTTCATTTCCCTCGCTCTCATAGAATCCTAGTTTTCTGCTCAGATACATGTGACACAGAATTTGAATCTCCAGGCCTAATTTTACAGCTTGATAAAGTTTGACTTTTGAAGATCCGATAGATTTTTATCCTTTTTTTCATAAAGACATAAAGTTGGCGTCACATAAAACCAAGAAGTCCTCAAAGATGGTTTCTGTCTTGTTTTGGCTGCATTCCTGAATCGGTGGAGGGAAGTGGAGACACATCGTCCATCTTGATATTCAGTCTCTGGGCCGACCTCAGTCACTCGCTCAATCGAGAAGGAAAGAATAAACCAAAGCATCGGCCCTGGTCTTAATTTATAAACCTATTTCAAAACCACCTCCCCTACGACTGCATGTGGATTTAAATCTTCTATTTCCATCTCCTCTCTCTTTCCCACCCGGCTCCTGTCTTTGTAAATCTGCCTGAGCGATGCCCACTGCGACTCCTTCAATGACAATCACAAATCAAAAGAATTCATTATAAACCCAAACTTAAAACGTGTGTGTGTGCGTGTGTGCGTGTGTGTGTGTGTGTGTGTGCGTGTGTGTGCGTGTGTGTGTGCGTGTGTGCGTGTGTGTCCGCAGACGTCACTCCTGATTAACAGACGTCATTAAAGTACAAGGTGTTGTCAGGGTTCTGCTCCTTGTTAGCAGCTGATGCATTTCCCTCGTTAGCTGGCATCACATCAGCGTGTGTGTTTGTTCATTAATTCATACGTGTGTGTGTGTGTGTGTGTGTGTGTGTGTGTGTGTGTGTGTGTGTGTGTGTGTGTGTGTGTGTGTGTGTGTGTGTGTGTGTGTGTGGTTAGCTGGTTAATTCAGCGTGAAGCCTACGAGGCCTCTGGAATCTGCACAGTGTCATTACAAGAGTCTTCATGGATTAGAAATACTAAAGAGAGGAAGCATGAGCGGAGATGAGGGAGAAGACGAGGGATGGGAGGAAGAAGGGACTATGGGAGGAGGAAGAGGGAGGAAAGAGGGGGATGAGGAGGGTAAGGGAAGAGTGGAGAATAGGTGAATGGAGGTAAAGAGATGTGAAAAGCAAACAGAAGAACGATTGAGAGGGAAAAGATGAGGAAAAGATTAAAAGTTCACTTCCTTCTTTTGTCTCATATTCCTGCTCCTCGAGGTCAGAGGTCACTAAATACTCTTTAAACTATCTTGAATTTACGAATGAAGCCGTAGATCCCCCTCAAAGTCTCTCTCTCTCTCTCTCTCTCTCTCTCTCTCTCTCTCTCTCTCTCTCTCTCTCTCTCTCTCTCTCTCTCTCTCTCTCTCTCGTTCGTATCGATTCATTTCATTTCTGGAGAGAGAGGTTGTGCAGGAGGTCTTCGAGGCGTCTTTTATTTCTCAATTTTACAGTCAGCTTCTCTGTCAGCTTTTCTTTGCTTCTGCTTCTGACCAGGATTGATCTTTGTTCCTCTCAAAGAGACTCGGAGAGAGGCTGGATCCAGGTGTGTGTGTCTGTGTGTGTGTGTGTCTGTGTGTCTGTGTGTGTGTCTGTGTGTGTGTGTGTGTGTCTGTGTCTAAGCATCAACCTTAAAAGAGGAATTCCTCTTTTACAGAGAATGTAGAAGAAATCCCAGTTTTCATCCAGAAGCAGTGAGACCTTCAAAACTCAATGAAGCCTCCAACCGTCCATCCATTCTACACGCTCATGTTCTTAAAACACAAATAAAAATAAATCAAACCTACTGTGTTTCTTCACATGTCAGTCATGATAGTCACATGGTCAGAGTTCAACAGTAGCTACATCTGGAATCTGGAATAATAATAATAATATTCAAATAAGAAGAATACATGTTGAAAATAGAAAAATGAATAAAGTTTGTCTTCCACTGAGCATCCTCCTCCATGTTGTAGTATCAGAAGTATCATGTGCAATATGTATTTGTCATATTAACCTTAAAACACTGTCAATAACTATCAAATTTGATCAAATACACTGTGTAATATTCATATTATTTATCATACCTATCTATATCACCCTCTTTAATTCGACTTGTGTTTACTTGATTTATTGACAAACTCCTTTTTAATTTTCTTATTATTATATATTTTTTATATTGTTGCTTATCTTTATATTAGTATATTTTCTTCAAAATTTGATTTGAGGATGACACAGAACCTTTGGTCCATTCCAGGCGGACTCGAACCTCCGTTCATGGAGCGCCCGCTCTACCAGGCCAGTTATTGGGTTCCCGTCACACACGTCACGTACTGTGTCCTCTCAAAGTAAAGTCCGTGATCCACCTACAGTCAAAATGCTTTCTTTAAACCATGATATTCCCCTAATTATGACCAGAGACCCACTGTGTGTGTTTCCCTGGCTCTTCTTGGGCGCCCTGAAGCGTTTTCCAGGAGTTGAACCTCCAACCCTCTCACTACATCCCCTCAGTACCTCCGTCCTCCTCCTCCTCGGCAGCAGATCCAGAGTCAGTGAGGGAGATTCTCTTGATGCGGAAACACCAGAAACTCTCATCCCGGCGAAATCTGACGTGTAAACAAAACCGTTTTTTTTGTTTCATAACCGATTTTCTGAGGCAAAACAAAAGAGCCAACAAACGTCTTTAAGCAGCAGGATTTTGTCTTCCCTGAGGGGGGGCACTTTGAACGCAGCTCGGATGAATTGGGCGAGCTTATGTTCTCATTAAAATAATTGGTAGAACAGCCAACTCACTCGCTCGCTGCTGCGACGAGTGATTTATCTAAAGGCTGTCAACTCGACTGGAGGGGAGGAGAGAGAGTCTGCAGGGAGGCACTGTCGTGTGTGTCTGTGTGTGTGTGTGTCTGTGTGTGTGTGTGCACGTGTGTCTGGTTGTGTGGGAATGTCTTTACGCATATATAAGCATAAAGTGCATATTGTATGTGGGTGGTTTTCTGTCTGTTAACGTGTGTCTATATTTTGTGCCTGTCACATACAGTAAGTTGTGTATATGTATATTCTTAATGTGTGTGTGTGTGTGTGTGTGTGTGTGTGTGTGTGTGTGTGTGTGTGTGTGTGTGTGTGTGTGTGTGTGTGTGTGTGTGCTTCAGTTGAGAAACAAGCTTCCAGCAGCTGTTTGAAAGCCTCCATTTGTTTTTCATCACCTTCCAAAATGCATTTCTGGCTCTGTGGAGCCGTTTGGCATAAATGATCAAATCTAACAATTTGCTGCAACTTTGTCTGTGTGTGTGTGTGTGTGTGTGTGTGTGTGTGTGTGTGTGTGTGTGTGTGTGTGTGTGTGTGTGTGTGTCTGTGTCTGCATGAATAACATCGATCCGAGCTGGAGGAATCAGAAGCAGAACCTGCTGCGATCATCATAACTGGGTTGTGAGGGACAAAATTCATTTCTAATTAGCTCAGACGGAGTAAAGTTCGCTGTGTGCGCGTGTGTGTGAGCGTTGTCGGTCGGATTTGTGAGTCGAAACAAAGATCCCCTGCTGCACGCTACAAATCTGCAAGATAATCAAATGTACTTCAGTGGGAATTGGTAATTGTGTGGCTGTCGTCTCGTCTGAGACGCCGTCTGCTCGCTGACCGGGGACGACAGAAAGAAACTGTCTGATGGAAGAAAAGAGATTTCACACAAGACGATGTAACGTGAGACAGAAAAGGAAAATTAAGGACAACAAACAACATGAACAGTAAAATAAGAGAAATATTATCAATCTAACAATGATTTGATTTACTGTTGAACTCTACTTGTTTTTTTGGAGTTTGTGGATTATTCTGAATCGGGTTTCTTTCATAATTTAACTTCATCAAAAACAATTGTACCGACTGTGTTCTTACCTTGATAAAAGTTTTCTGTGGAGATGAGCCAAAGGGACTTTATGCAGAACTGGGTGACAGCCAATGTTTGAAAGCAAGTCAAGTCACTCTGATTTATAAAGCGGCACAAACGATCTCAGTGCACTTTTCAAACGGAGCAGGTCTAAGACTGAACTCTATTTACACCCAGCAATCCTCCCAGTTCTTAATTATATCCTGTTTTATTATCCTCCTTATCTTTATTACACGATACCAAGAAACACAGAACTTCAACTGCAAGTGAACACAAAACCAAACTGTTCTTCTCAGATTACGTCTTGAAAGAACCTCCTTGAAGTTGGTGATATTCAGGTGCGTCATGTGGCAGGATAAGAGCCGTGAAGGGCCGTGGACGGGCGCCTTCTTTTGAAATATTCCTCCGAGGTAAGAGCTGAGACTTTTGTTTCCTCCGACCTTCAGAGAACTCGCTTCCCTTTGTGCAACTAATGAATTTTTTAATACATTTTCTGTTGTTTAATTAAGTTTCTAAGTTTATATCCACTTTGCCGAATACAGTTTTAAGACTTTTTTTAAATTTCTGCTCGTCTCATCTTCACCTTCAGCTACTTGCTACATGTACTCGTCTTTCAACCTTTCTCCATTCATCTATTCATCTTTCTGTCTTTATGAAATCCTCTTCACTTCTCTCCCTTTTGTTCTATTATGGTTATTATTTAAAATTGATTTAAAGAGGATTATGCAAAAACTCTCTGCTCTCTATACTTTACACAAGTCACTTTAAACTAACATTTTAAGTTGGATTGAAACTAGTCAAGTGCGGGGCGGTCCTAACAAAGGCAACATTGGCAAACGAGGTAAAAACAAGCTTGTTGAACACGTGGCGGTTTGACTCCGTCTCCAACATGGTGAACACTTCCACCAGAGGCTACATGTTGTTCGGAGGCCGTCGTCCATCAGCCTGAGTGACGGCGTCGGGGCAGCAGCTTGGCTGAGCGCAGCGGCGGAGGACAGGGCTACCGATAAAACCGACGCCTTGAGGTTGAGGTGCATAAATTATATTTGATTTAATTCCTGAATGTCAGCCTCTTGGAAATCACAACCACACCGTGAATTATTCGACTGGTTCTGCATTGAGATACGTCTCGTTGAGAACAAAGGAATAAATTCAAGTGAGGACCACGGTGGAAATATGATTTTGGGTTCAAATAAGGGAGCTGGTGCCTGAAGAGGAGCTAATGGTACCAGAGAACTGGACGTATGTCGCTGACTGGGCCCAACATGATGTCAAACTGTGCAGAGATTCTACGGATGAGAGCCACAAAAGCACAAATACACGAGAGACTCAGACGCAAGAGGCTTTTGGCAGCGACAGGTCACATGGCAATGAGTCACTGTCGCAACCCTACAGCTCGTGTGGGGAAGGGGAACACGAAACCAGGGTGGAATTAAGTTATTTGCAAAAGTAAGGAAGCAAGATCACAAACTCTAAAGAGAAGAAAGGGCCGAGGGAAGCAGCCCAAAGAAAATAAAAGACCTGTATTTATCTAATCGTTTCAGAAATCTTATTTTATTCTAAAATGGCACCAAGTGGAGCGCACCCCCCGTTCAAGGCTCGCCAGTCCCTTTACAATAGAACACTTTGAATAAACAGGTGAACATGTCTCTGTGCTGCAGCGTCTCTTTAGTGCATTCACCCAATTTCCTCTGTTGGAACCCAAGCAGGCGTTTCTCTGGACGTCTAGTGACATACAGTGGTTGAATCCGTCGGGTGTCACTTACATCCGTGGTTTTAAAAGCAAGCCGGAAGCCATCCGCCTCCACCAACCTCCAGAATCATGTGGCTGCCTGACATTAAAGCTCCGGGAAGGGTCAGGCCACTAATGGTATAATTCCTTTGCTCTCTTTAATACAATAATTCCTTCCTGTATTTAAATGAGTTGATGCAAGTGTGCCGCTAATCCCCGAATGACAGTTGTCTTAAAGCATCTGTGGTATTGTATAACTGGAGCTGAATCCATGTAATACCCTCTTAAAACCGGTTCTGATGCTAAGATGGACTTTGTGTTCAATTGTGTGTCGCAGATGAAAACATGCTGTGATGGAGGTGGGGAGAACTCGTGGCTACAACATTAACACAATTCTACATTTAGCCGTGGGCGTTGGAAAATAACATCCTTGGACTTTGAAGCATTGGAAACTTTAATACACAAAACCACGACACTCTTTTCCCCCCAATGCTACCGCAGACGCTTCACTCGACTCGTTATTTTTGCCCTTGCGATGCATGTTTTATCGTACTACACGGCAAAAAAGGACAACTTAGAGCAGACTGCGCTTTCTTCTCCTCTCAGAAGGTGATAATTAAACATGGCAGCCGCCCTACGTGGGATGTTTGTGAGTACAGGTCCATGGGGAACACGTTTCCCGGCGCTGGCCTGGTCTTCTTACATCCAGTGGAAAAACGATGCTCTTTCCCAGAGTCCAAGGGAAGATACGTCAATTCTTACTGAAAGTGCAGCGGGATGTTTTGCTCAGAGACGATACCACCAACATTCAGCTTTTTCCCAAGTGAGCAACGTTTAGTGCTGCAAGCTAAAATAGGACAAAGTCCCGGATGCAAAACACACGGCAGAGTTGAGTCGTGGACACAAGAAGCGTTGAGTCAATGAAATAATTAACAAAATAAGACAATCGACTGCTCTCGGTGAGAAGTGAACGGCTGCTCTCGCTGCAGTCGCCTGGATTATTCACCTCTCACCACCAAAGCTAGAAAATACTGAAAGGTAGTTTCACTTTTACGCTGATGATACTCTGCTGTATCTTCCAGTTAAAGCTCACGTCCCATCTTAAATGTATAAATTAAAAGCCGTTTCAAAGAACGTTTCTGCTCCTAATTAAAGTCAAGACATTGGTCCGCCCTCTTTTTGGATCAGCACACTTAACGACATCACTTCCCTTTTTCACCCGCATCTGTAATCAGTGGCCGATGCTGATACCTCTCCCGTCTCTCTCCCATCCAGACTTGATGTAGTGTTTTGTTTCCTGCCTGACGCTTGGAGCCACCTTGAAGCATCTAAATGGTTCAGAAAAGCTACGACTAGAATTCTAATGAAACCCAGACATTTTCACCACATCACACCGGTTTCAGCTCCTGTTCACTGGCTCCTCGTGTCAAGTCGGACTTAAAGGTGCTGCCGATTGACGTGAGCTGCTTTCAGACATTCACTCTCACTTTCAGCAAAACCAAACACTCACAGAAGGTGCTGAGATGTTCATCCTCAGGCCTTCACTCTCTGTTAGTGGCTGATTCTTGGGTTACTTGGTGTCTGTTCTCCCGCCGATGCACGTCTCTATTAAACCTGGTATGTACAGTGTAGTTCATGTTATGACTGTAAACTTTCTCCAAACTACTGCATCACTTCAACCTTGTTTGTTTCTGCCCTCGAGCACATGAGCATCAGGCCCAGTTTCTCTCTCTTTCTCTCTCTCTCTATTCTATCATTTTCACCTCCCCTGTCCTCTCCCTTCACTCAGCCTCTCTGTGCTCGTCCATCGACCGTCCTCTGACCTCTGTCCCTCTCCTGGCTGCAGGTGCATCATTCCAGATGTTTTTGATCTCCGTCCTCCAGGAGACTCATCCTCCTCCCTTACCCTCTCTCTCTCTCTCTCTCTCTCTCTCTCTCTCTCTCTCTCTCTCTCTGTGTGTTTGCCTCCTTCTCCTATAGAATGATGTGTGGCCTCGTCCTCTTTTCCAGGTCTTCATCGTGAAGAAGAGGTGGCGTGGTTCAGGTCCAATCTGCTGGCGGCACCTGGAAGTTGTTTGACGTCCTCCAAGATCATATTCTGTATTAATACGTGCAATCAATGATGTTCTGTACACACAACTTCTACTGCATGAATATTCTCTCCTCTGTTGCTCTTCTTGAGGATTCTTCCATTTTTCTCGTTCGATTTGAGGGTCTTAGCAGAGATGATGTCACGATACAGTTAAACAGACTGTAAAAAACCCTCAAGTTAAATTTGGGAATTGTGATACAGGACTTAATGAACCAAGTCATTGTTCTTTTCTGGATTAATACCTCATGCTTAAGGGACTGATGTTTATGAGTGAGTGTGGTGCAGATACAAATAAAACTCTAGATCTAGTAAATGCGTGCGCTCTGTAGATCACATCTATTCTAATTCAGAGGGACGGAGAGTTTACTGAGACGCGGAAAAGATTAAAAGCTGCAGCCTCGTTACAATTTAATCTCGGCACTGACGCTGTTGAATTTGAGGAATCAGACGCCTCCAGAAAGAGACAAAGCTTTCTGTCCACAGCCCGGATCGCACAGTGACACCTCGTCACTCCTCACACCCTCTGCTGACCTTTGTGGCGCTCGAGTCGTTCGTCTCCTCTAAGACACATCAGCACCAGCAGCTTCCCGCTACTTGCAGGTCAAACTCTGCCTCATCGTCAGTTTTAAAAACTTGGATGAATTTGTTTTTTAAAGTGTGAGTCACTGAAGAAGTTGATTTCATTTGTGAAGAATGTGTTCGTTGTGCCGTGTGATGCACATATCGACCGACTGTCTGATTAATACATGAGCACTGGTGTGCGCTCCGATACAGTGAGACGGTGACCAATCGCATCCACTTCTAAACAATCACGTGTCAAATGACCAATCGCTCTGATATTGAATCGTCTGAGGATAAATAAGATAGATTGATGAAGTCCTTCAGATAAAAACGTTCCTGAACCTGCGAGAAGGAAAGTTATTCAGCAAAGTTTAAAAACACACAGAGTTTTACTGAACATCTGTTTTTAACTGCGATAGGAACGGACACAATCGGCTTTCACTCCTCAAATGACTCTGCAACAGACTCTGATTGCAAGTGATGGGAATGTAAAATTCTCTATTTTGGTTTTCTATTCCCTGATGCCGCACTTTTTACGTTATGGTGCATATAGATCTTTTGGGTGTTGACGTGTGTGCAGTATTTCTATTTTCCACATCTTGGGAATAGCGTGAAACAGCGTTTTTGTTTCTTCGTGTTGTGCGAGATGCAACAAGAGCAAGATGAGGGGAGAGAGAGCTTCTCAGTTTCCTCCATGTTCACGACAACACATTGAGGGGGAAGACTTAAAAAAAGAAAAATTGGCTTTTTTGTGGGTTCACATGCGTTTAAGTGTATTCCTGCTAATTTTGATGTACAAGAGGTAAAACACAGTTCTCAAGGACCAAGTTGAATAGTGTGAATCGTTTCTTCTCCACCAGCTTGAGAGGGTGAGAGGGGAGGAGAAGGTGGGAAGTGCATTCATTCATTCCAGTGGTCCACAGAGCAGAGAGACGGAAAAAAGAAACGGTCTTTGTCCCTTTCACCGAACAATAAGCGTCTTAAAAACACGATGACTCATCTCTTCAGTCTTGACTTTCATCCTCCTCGTCCACAGTTTGTGTTCAGGCCTCGTCAGCGCACTGGGAGGTGAAACAATAGCCGGAGCAGAATCCCCTTAAGGGGACGCACTGACATTTACAACCACAATCCCCTCAATGATTTTAGCTTAGCTTGTTCCTCCGAAACCCGAGCGAAGGCTCATCCCTCCTTTAAAACAGATCTGAACATTTACAGAAAGACAAAGTGGGGAAAGTGGATAACTGTACGAACAAAGAGGGAGTGAACGGGGGAAAGTGAAAATCCTCCACTTTGTTTACAGTGCGGCGAAAAACCTCAGGACCGCCTAATCTGTTAAGCGCGTGGCTATTGTCTGGCTATCATCTAAAGAGGATGGCATCGTTGTCTCCTCCCCTCTTTACCCTATGCTGCTCTTATTTAGTGCCACAAAGGAGCTTAGCCTAAGCAGTTAAAGAGGCCGCGCTAAGCCGTAAAGTGTGTCTTTATACGATGTCGTTAAAGGGATATTGTGTCAGTGAAGTGTCCGACGCGCTCGGGGACGGCTGACCCAAAAACACTCCTATTGTGTTAAGCCGTATTTAACCTCGTCCGCTGAGGCCGGAGTGAGTCTGTTCAAGTTTTTGTGTGTGTGTGTTTGTGTGTGTGTGTGTGTGTGCTGTTGTCTTAAAGTGAAACTCAAGTTTGAAGACTTTCCGTGCACATTGGTTTTCATGCAGGCTTGTGTGTACTTTAATCTTCGCGGCGCGTGTGATTTTATCGCCTGCATCCTGGGGTTGATTTCAAGTATTTGTGTGCTTGCGGTAGGTGCTCGCAGCTTCGAGCCTTGTTATGACCATGATTGTGTTTATGTGTCGCGTCTAAGCTTTCTCCCCTCGCTGCAGCACTATTCCTTAAGAGCTGAGAGTGGCCCATTTGTCACCTTACCCAGTGTGTGAGGAGCAGATTGGTGCTGAAATGGTTTCAGCGTCTGGCAGATAGCTCTGTGGGGCACGGCTGCTGCTTCAGGAGGCCGCGAGTTCGGTATCGCAAGTGAGAGAAAAAGGGGATGTGAGGGACCAGGAATGTTTTCAGCTTTGAAAACACACGTTGTAATCTCAGAGTGGTGAAGTAGACCTGATAGAAAACAGACTACGAGCAACATCATGCACTCATATGTCGAACCAGTGTCGTGTGTCTCTCTATGATTTGGTTTGCGTCTCATAAATCAAGCCTCATAAGAGTATCACTTATTTTTAATGGGACACATATTCCCCAACATTAATTACAGAATATAGCTCTCAATAAATTAATATATAGCGTTAAAACTAGACCTCTCTCGCCACGTCAAACCAGTGTTTCCAGTTAACTACTGTATAGGGACTGGGATGTCCCGTTATATATGATGTCATGAATTTTTACACTCCTCATAATTTCATCATAACATCAGAGATCTGTAACTTGGTGTTTTGCTCCGTTGCTGCCTCTGTAGCTGAGCATGCTCGCTCGCGCAATCAAAGTTTTTACAGTTTTTACAGTTTTTACAGTTTTTACAGTTTTTACAGTTTTTACTGTCCACGCAGACAGTCAGACCTTAAAGTTCAAGCTGCAGTTGTGCTCATACACGCAGCTCATCTCTCACTCTTTAGTCGTGCACCACAATTCAAACAAGTTCCTGGATTTCTTTACTTTATTGTATTTGATATTAGTGTTTATGGACAAACCTTCTCACAAAATCTCTCTTTTAAAATGCACCAAAACAAACGGGTCCGATCTGAAACATTAGCAAACATTGCTGGTTTTTGCTGTAATTGGCGGCGATACATCACACTCAGAGCGGAATGGATGGCTTGTTGAGGAGAACACACAGATCTCACCCGCTAAAGAGACCTTTAGTAATGAGAGCGCTTTGATTTTATTATTCCTCTGCTCTTTCTCCTCACCTCTGTCCTGCTCGTTTTATCCTGCAGAGGAAAAAAGGGATGTCCGGGGGAGGAAAAAGTGAGAGGAGGGGTGAGGTGAGATAAAGAGAGGTTAAGCTGAAGGGAGGGGGAGTGAAGAGAGGAGGGATTAGGACAATAAGAAGGTGTGAGCTGTGGAATTCTCTTACTGGGTCCGGTCACGCTAAAGCAACACTATGATACGTTTGCCGAGCAACAGCGCCCTCTGCAGCCATACGTGATTAATTCTGCTGGGCTCCGTGCTCAGAGTGGCGCTCTGACTGTGTCGTCCCACTGAACTGAACTGAAACACAACTGAACGCTGGATATTACCCATGATCCTCTGCTTCCTGAACCAGAGGAGCTGCGGCTGTAACAAATCCACCGAACTCTGTTTAGAATTCTTCATATTTTACGAGTTTCCTGCTGAATATTGGCGATGAACTCTGGTTCTTAATTACTTTAACTCATCTACAGATCAGCCTTCTAGGAAGACGTCTTCCTTGTTTGGTCCGGATCAAACTTTTCTGTTAAAACCCTCATGTTGTTACAGTGGCAACGCAATTAACAAAGTGAACATTACAACGGAAAGAGTGCTTTTCTTTGCAGTCTATTCAGAAAGGTTAGCGAGTACAAAAGCCCAGAAGACAAGACGTCAGACGCGCGCCCCTCTTCAAACTGAAGCTGCTGTTGTTAAGCCTCGTGTTGCTTTATTTAAAAAGCAAATATCCAAGTCTATCAAAGATCACATAAACATCTGGTGCATTTGTTCTGTGTGTTGATACATCATCTATAAAACGACATCTGCTCTCATGCTTCTTACATCTGTCGTACATCTGTTTTTTTCCTTCTCTCTGCTCTGCCTGTGTTGCGCCCGGACTCTTAATATGCAGAACGAGCTGGTGCAGGCGTCTACAGACGATGGTGATTGGAAGTGATGATGCTCCGTCGGCTCGGAGTGGCTCATCTGTAGCTTTATCGTGAGGCTCGCTGGAGAAAAAGGGGAAGTTGGGACCTTCAGATGAGGGTCTGGCTGCTCAGATTGTTTCAATGGAAATGCATTCTGCAGAGTTTCACGGCCGCATCCACGTGCATTAACGTGTTTGCTTTCACAGGTAAAACATCCAGATGCAGGTCTCACATTAACACCAGGTAAAATACGTATAAAGAAAGAGAGCGGCACTCATTAGAGCACATCAAGGACTAATAATCTCACATGTCACTACACAGCACCACAGTAGCTCTTATAATAGAAAAATGGATCAGCTATAAACATAGATATCAACATTCAACAGGTTTCATCTCTGACCCTTTCAATTGTTTTTGTGCGATCTTGCTTACAATCAAACAAACCAACTGAAAAACAAACGTACAGGGGTTAAAACATAACCTCCTTGGCAAAAGAAACACAAAACACCTCAGTGTAAGAAACTACAGAATCTTTTTCCTTTGTTTAAAAAGAAACCACGAGAAAGAAAACGAGAAAGAACCCATAATAAAACTCTTTATATATATAAATGGCCGATGCTCCCACAAGTTTTGTGGAAATTAGTTTGGTGGTTTTCCAGTAATCCTGTTGACAACCAACCGACAAACCAAGAGACAGATGAGAAAACACTTGTCACATTAACCATTTCCCCTTTTCAAGCCGATCCACCAGAGCCTCATTGTTTCTCACCATTTCTAAAAGCACTCATTTCCTTTTCATTCTAATGCTTCCATCAGACATGATGAAATCCACGTGAAACGCCGCACTGAAGCAGCTTTCACTGATTTCTGAGGAAAGTTACGACCGCCGGCCGCACCTGAAGACCGAGGACAATTTCACACGGTGTGAACGCCGTCTTCAAAGAGCGAGGCCGTCTTTTTTTTAAATACCTCATATATGTGATTTGATGTTTTTTTGTAAATAGAGACTTTAGCTGTAAGTTGCTACTAATACGTGGTGCTCAGCACATTCTGTTGAATCCCTGGTGGGATGAATATCAACAGATTTCAAGGAGCAAAACCTTTTCCCTGGCTGAATACAAGCCTTTGAAAGGATGTCATTAATTCTTTAAACTCAACAGACGGAAAGGAGAGAAATGGGGTTTTGGGGTGAGGATATATGAAGGGAGGGAGGGAGGGAGGGAGGGAGGGAGGGAGGGAGGGAGGGAAGTGACGGCAAACATTTGTGAAAGTGATGATATTTGAAGCTCAGTTCATTACCAAGAAAAGGGAAAGAAGCAGATTTCAAGAATGATGCATGTTACCAGTGCACATTTGTCTTTGTTATGCCAATGACACGGACCTAGATTACACACGTAGTGTTTGAGGCCGAGCCAAAGAAAGTGTGGAGGCACAAAGACGCCAGATTCTCATTCACACACACGCACGTGCACACACACACGCGCACACACACACACACGCACACACACACAGAAAGTGTTGGCAGTCGCTCATTCTGGCTCGGATCCTCTTAGAGGGGAAGAAATAAGCCAAACCTTTCATCTTAGTAAACATTTGCTATTTTCAAAGTCAGCTATTTGCATACCGTGCGTACGTGTGTGTGTGTGTGTGTGTGTGTGCATGTGCGTACGTGTGTGTGCACGTGTGTGTGTGTGTGTGTGTGTGTGTGTGTGTGTGTGTTAGAGAGCATATTGTGTCAGGAGGTTTCAAGAGAATGATATTCGGGGTGGAAAAGTTAATCCCAACCTCAACTGTATTAGTCACACTCCTTGCTTTTCACACACCACAACCACACACGTGCGCACACACACAACCACACACACGTGCACACACACACAACCACAGAGTGCTTTGCTCAGGTGACTCTTTGTTGCCCCCTCCTGCTCAGCTCAGTGGCGTCCTCACAATGCTGCAGTCTGTCAGGGAGCTCGCTGCTCCGACTGGAAAGCTCCCCCTCCTTTGTCTCTCTTAGTGCGCTGACATCCTCATTAAACAAGCTGCAGCCACCAGAAGAGCAAGTTGTCATTAAAACCAAATTAAAGACACAGAACTTTGGGCACGTTGGGTGACATGTATCCTCCTTTTGGCCCAGAGCGCTGATGTGAGGTCTGCGAAGCTTTAAAAAGCCAATATTCAACCTTCGAGCTGTGGGAAATGTTGTAAAAAGACAGCAAATACTTTGATCATGGCTGTGAGCAGCTGAGATGTTTCTCTATGAAAGAGAAAACAAATGGACTCAGTGATCGAGACCCTGGTTGTTGCACGGTGGGGATGATGGGGAGCTTGTAGCGATAATGAAACGTTTTCTTGACAGTACAAGACGTAGAGGCACATTATGCTTCCTCTAAGTGATTGGTGTCTTGGCCTTGCACCTGACACATCTCCTCCTTCCAGCTGTGGTCCGTTCACAGTGATAGATGGAGCCGCACATCAGCCTCCGCTTCGGGGGACGTGGAGGATTAAGTCCTCAGGAAGACGGAGTCTCTGTAGATTCTGCTGCTGTAGAAGCGTCGGGTGCTGACGGAGGAGATGAGTTTGTGGTGGGACGTCTCCTTTTTTTAACCTGTGGCCTGTAACAAGCTTTGTTTGTCCGTTCAGAGTGACTTGATCCACAAGAGGAGCCGACGTACGGTTGCAATTTCAATTTGTGCTTTTATAAACTTGCTCGTGTGACTAAACTCGTCATTATTCTGCAAAAACTTAATTGAATTTGCAGGAACCTAATTATTTAGCACGTTGAAGTATTTGCACACGGCTCGACATTGTGGTGTTTGCTCTGTGCAAACTTTGGAAAATATAACTTCTCCAATTTGGTTCTTGACTTTCAAGCTGCTTCCTGAGAATAAGTTTTGTGTCACATTTCTCTAAAGCGCCTCGACTCACCTCTGGCATTTTGTCGTCTTCAAAAACATGATTTTCTCTGGTTTGGAAACATTTTGTCCATATTCTCAGTTTCTCAGTTCGTCTTTTGCGTTTGTTTTTGTTTTTTTAAATGTGAATTCTAAAATGCTGAGTATTCAATTATTAATACACTTCATAGAGAGATTGGGATGATTTTAAACTGCATCATCATGCACGGATTGAACCTTCGAGATAAATAAAACCAGACGGTGCGGCACAGTCACAGCAAGGTTCAATCCCTGCAGATTGATTTTCATCAGGTCGACAGATGAACCGAACAGAATCAGTCATGTTCATTTAATCATGAGGTGCTTTGAGAAGGTTTAGTTTCAAATACTTTGAGATTTACATTTAGTGCAAGTTTCAACACATATGAAACAAACATTAATATTGATAGGTCAGTTGTTTTTTAGATTTTTCACAGGTCAAATGATCTGAATGCCACCTCAGGCCACTTCCCTCTCTCTCACACACACACACCACACACACACCACACACACACACACACACACACACACACACACACACACACACACACACACACACACACACACACACACACACATACACACACACACACACACACACACACACAGCCATCTGTAGAAAACAGCCAAGAAACTGAGTTATGACCCCATTAAAGGCCAAACAGGCCAATAAACACACACAAATAGTCAAAACAGATGCGCACACACACGCACACACACACTATATATATATATATCTCATTACCACAGATAAGAACCTTTATTCTCTTTGCTTGTGCGGTGCTGTAGGTGTGAACAATTATTTATTAGGGGACAACCTGGTTATGACAAAAAATAACCCAGTGTCTGTGTTTGCTACCATGTTTGCTACCAGTCACATGATTAAATCCAGAGTGACCTTCGTCCTCCACACACACACACACACACACACACACACACACACACACACACACACACACACACACACTAAACGTTCTATCATCTCTGTTATTGTCTCGATATGTTCTTGTCAAAGTGCAGCTGTTGTGTCACATATTTGTGTTAATGTTGTTAGATGAGAGCAGGATTCCGTGTTGTCAGTCTCATGCAGATGTTTCACATCAAAGACACGACAGACGAAGTCCTGATGGTTTTTATTCACAGAGACATGTGCAGCCATAATTATTTAATGAGTACGAGAGAGACAAGATGATCGTTGTCCTCTTTTTAAATGATGCGCCGGCATGAGGGGGGGCATCGTGTCCATATATTGTCTGGACCATAGACGACGTGACAGCTCCTCAAAAAGTACAAAGACAAAAGACAAAGTTCACAAGGTGCAGGGGATTTATTTGGTCACTTAATATTTATTGTTCCTTAGTTTATCTACCTCTGTTTTTGCTATAAATAACAATGTAAATATGTGTATATTTGATTTTGGTTATGTAGTTGTATGAGTTTGTATGTATGTATAAATATATATCACCTTATTTTTTTATAATTTATATTGTATTTATTATTAAATACAATATAGAGCACAGGGAAATTACATATTTATAGATATATAGGAAGCTGGTTAGGTATAAGATCATTATTAATTAATGACTTTTATCAGTTTTATCAGATTTAATCAGTTTGTAATTATGTAGATTAAATTATTCAGCGTTTGATTTTCTGTGTGTTAATAATAGTTTTTTCTGTTTATTTTTCTTTCACTAGTTTCTTTCCATAATTTATCTTTTTTATGTACATTTTCTAAATAAATAAAAACGAATGAATGAAAGAAAACATTTATACATTTTTGGGGTTTCTGTCAGTGAGGTATGACGTCTCTGCAGCATTAAAACACAGTGCGACATAAAGATGGCAGAAACAATTATATAATGTTGTTTTTTATTTGTCCCCGCAAGATTGTAAAAAGTACGAAAGAGTCACTAAATTACAGCAATGAGAGTGAATGATGTGAGACGATATCACAAAGTCATCTCAGCTCCCGTATTTGCTTCCAGAGGTCAGTCACATCCAGGGCTGGGATGGCCACCTCCAGCCGAGGCTTCCTTCACATCACATCACTTACGCTACATTCGCTCAACAATCACCCGCCTCCTCTAAAGGCCGACAATAAGCAGGCGGCCACATCAATTAGCCCCTTTTAGCACAGAGGCCGTCAGGGAAAGCAACAATGGCCGGTGCTGGGAGATTAGTGCTTTTTCCGGCTTAGCTTCCTCAGACGATTCTGTTGGGGAGATGCTAACTGGACGCTAAAAGGCAGCTAACCCCAGATGGCTGATCATACCAGGGTGATGCGAGCCCCATTACAGTAATCCAAATGCTAAGACTATTGTGGTCACGCAGCAAAGGACAGGCCATTAGAGAGAGGGAGTTTGGAGAAAATGCAAAGGGAGGAAAAGTTGGAAACGGGACCGAAAAAGAAGGAGGGGAAAAATAGAAAATGGTCAAGGGAAGAAGGGAATGATTGAAAACAAGAGACTGGGTGAAAAGAAAAACAAGATGCAGAATGATAACAAAAAGGAGAAGTTGGAAATGGTGGTGATGAGAAAATAGAAATTTAACGGGGAGAGATGAGAGGAGAAGGACGAGGCTGAGAAGAAGACAGGAAAAAGAGGACTGAAAGAAAATGTAATAGAGGAGAGATGGAATAAATAACAAACAAGTAAAAAGTAAAGAACAGGCTATTTGGAGAAACAGAATATAGAAAAAAAAGGACAAGAAATCACATCGCTGCCCCTTTGCTTGGTTTTAAACTCTTTTCTTCTTCCTTAAAAACTCCTGGATATGATTTAAATATTAGTTTGTGTAACAATTCTTCAGTAAAATGTCTATAAACCACCAGACCTATGTTATATACTTTGTTGACTTGTGTTCTCTGACAATCCAGAAAGTTTCCAACAACGTTCAAACCCACACAACAAGTCCCATGATCCCCTGCTGCTTTACGACATCATCAATCTAGGTCTTGACCCATAGCAGCTGAAGTTAAATATTGTGCATTTTAATAAAGAAAAAAAGTCTTTACAATATTCAAACTATGACACTCTAATGGTGATTCCTGATTTTAGTGTAAAAGGCCTCTTGGCTCTGTTCTAACTGTTGGACAATGGGATGGAAATTGTTGCACTACTTGGTTTTTCGTCGGCTCCAAAAAGAAAAGAAAGGTAAGATTAGAACAGTTTCCAGAGTCGTACAACTTCCAACCTCTTTCTTGTGTTTACCAGCTCATACATGATCAGTTTACACATCAAAATGTTGGATTTTACAATGAAATATGTGACAAAAAAATCCTTCGGCCAGAACCTCCTTAGCAGAGATGACCAGGAAAACCACATCAAGAGCAGGAGACGGCAGGAGATCAGAAACAAATCTTTAAAAAACTAGTATGGGAGGTAGAGAAGGTTGACGGTAAAACATAATGTGACTGGAATTGCATTTCCTCCCAAATGTATCTACTGTACGATTAGAGGATTGTTGCACATGAAAGTCATTTGCAGGAGCTATGATTGATGGTGATGAAATATTTCAGGACGATTAAGGATTAAACTGAAAAGCTTCATACGTGTTTTCTTCAATCTCATTCCTATTGGTCCAATTGCAGCTTTTCCCTGGAAGGTTCACTGACGTTTTCCTCTTACCTGAGTGATAATGCGTCTTAGTGCCGGGTGAACTCAACCGACGACCTTGAGGGCTGAAGATCGCACTCGGCTGGTTCTCTCCGCCATGGACGACAACACAGGTTTCCACTGATGAGAAAAAAAAAGGAGAGGTAAATCAGAAATTTGAAATGAGGCTAATATTTAAAGGGCGTCATTAAAAGGCAAGTACAAGGTGAATTCATTAACCCAGGGAGATGTGAAGGGAGGGATCACATAGATGAGAAGAGTCGAGAGACCTTTGATTTAAAGGAGACATATGATGTCATATAGTTTTTTTGTGAATGTAAAAGTTCTGCAAAGTTTTAAATCTTTGTAGGAACTTCTCTCCTGCACAGAAAACACTGATGCCCCTGAAACACCTCCAGAAGTAAGTCATTAGTAGTTTTCAAAAATGGAGGTAGACTCCTCCTGGACCAGAGAATGAAGAGAATGCGCAGGTGCCTGAAACCAATATTCTCTGGAACGACCAGCAGAGGGCGTCTCCACTTGATTTATAACTTCAGGAAGGATTTGGTCAATACAGCATTATCATGTTAATTTAGTAAATTATGGTGCTGATTGATTGATTGACCACAAAGCAGTGTATGTATTTGGGGCGTGGACACTGTGTGATTGACAGCTAGTAGGGTCCATTGACTGCAGGTGGCAGGTGTAGGTGGGCGTGAGGTGTCCTCAAGCTCTCAGCCAGGCTTCACCCCCCACCCCTTCAAATATGGTAACTATTTGTTAGGACCAGGTTTTCCACCTCTTTGTTGTGCTCTGTGTTCCCCCCCCCCCCCCTGTTTCTCCTTTCCTGTGTGGCACTAGCTGGAGCTGGGCAGGGCCTCCTGTTGAATACCTGCGCATCTGAGCTTCATCTTCTCATCAACTCCACCTCTCAGTCTACAAAACCTCATCTCATCTCCCCTGCCGTCGCCAGATCGTCCGTTCACCCGTGTGGTAACATATCTCGGCTTTGTAATTTCACCTGTCTTGCTTTTTGATGTTTATTTACCACGTGCTCCCTTTTTGCCACAGAACCAGCTGCGCACTGTTGTGCAATAAGGCATTAAACGTGATACCATAAAATGGTGTGCCTTTCGGCATTCAATAAATTTGGTTATCAAAATAAAATATTGAATATTAATGTTAAAAATATTAATATTAAATAATAACTTTAATTGATTAAAGTTACCTCGGGGCACCACCCTTCAAAGGAAGGGAAAAGATAGCCAATTTATTGATTAAGTCTCATAAAAGTTCTAACTACAAATTTGGAACTCTGATTAACAATTAAATTAATAACTATAACCAAAATTACAATATAGATAGTTAGCTAAGTTGAAGGATATGGAGTTCTTGACAGTGTAGAGGTTGGTGAAATTCACTAATGCAACATTAATGAAAAAACATTTGTGAAAGAAAAACATTTATTATGAATATGCATTGCAGGGAAAGAGCTGGACAGCCTTCTCCCCTCGACGGGTCGCATGGGAAGCGATAGAAGAGAGGGAGACCTGGCCTTCTATTGGCCCGGTGACCTCACAGGTCATGGGGCCCAGAGTGACCAATAGGAGTTGACCCTTGTGTCTCCTGTCGGTTTTCACACCTCTGTGTGACGTTGAGGCCCCTGGGAGACTGAGTTCTGGATGCTCGGGTTTTGTCCAGAACAAAGGACATGCGGCTTCAGGCTTTTGACTACCCATGTAGGCCCGAACTTTGGTTTCACAAAAACCCTGTCCCAACAGCACCATTCGTTTGTTCACCTTAATCTGCTCCGGCCTCACCTTTGGATCAACACTGCCTGCCACGACAGCCCCAGCATAATAAAACCAGGTGATGTATTTAGGTGAATAATTAGTGCAACAGTCTTTTTATTTGTCTCTATAGAAAAGTGAGGAGCCTCCTCAGACAGAACAGAACTCTGCTGCCAGGATTCTAACCAGAGTCAACAGGTTGGAACACGTCAGCCTGGTTTTAGCCTCTTTACACTGACTCTCAGTTTCTAACCAGTTGAAGCTTCTTTAAATGACTTGTAAAACTCTCAATGCTCTGACTGCTCAGTTTATCACAGATCTTTAATCCTTGAGATCCTCTGGCAGGAGACTTTGAACTGATCCAGATTCTCAGCTAAACACTAAGACAGAGTTTTAGAAATAAGGTTCAGAGACTGTGGAACAACCTGCCTGAGGAAATGCAGCCGGCTGAGTCGGTAACTTCCTTTAAATCAAAACCTAAAACCTACTTTTATCAAAGCACATTCCATGATTTTACCTAATTCTAGTTTTATTATTGTAATGTGTGGTCATGCTTCAATTTCTGTCATCTTTAAGATCATTGTCCCCTCAGCGGTCGGACTTTTAAACCAGCTGTAGCCCTGGTGTATGGCACACACACATTTTAATATATTTTAATATTTTCACAAAGGACTAATGGATTCTTAATGCTCTTTTTATGTATTTATGTATTGTTATGATGTGTATGGGTTGTGTGTGACTACTGTTTGCAAACCAAATGGCCCCTCGGGGACAGTAAAGACGACCTTAACCTTAACTTAACCTTTATTCTACTTTGTTAGTTTTTCATTCTTCTATGAGTGAGTTTGTATTTGTTATTTTTACAAGTTTTTCTTTATTTGTTCTGAGATGTGCTTTATGAATAAAGATGTGATTTATTATTATTAAATGCATCTATTTGATTTGACTTTAATTGTTACTGTATGTTGTGAATGAAGGATAACACACTCTGCCTCTCACTGAAAGCTCCTTTTAACACCAAGTGGGAACAGGCCGCTGTGAAATGCAGTAAATCCTGAAAAAAAAAAAAAAGTCTTCCTCAAACACAACCAGCTCCTCCCAGTCAGGACATGTCTGTGTCTCCTCCCTTCACAGATGTGTAGGGACCAGTGAACAACAAGCTGTGAACTGTGGGAGCTGAGTCACTGCAGGGAGTGAACGAGAGGGGGAGGAGCAGAGATCTGTTTCTGCTCAGAGGGAGTGAAACTGTTCTACAGTCTCTGGCAGCAGCTGAAATGGCGCAGCAAGAAAATCAACTGGACAGAGAAAGATTCTGCTGTTCGATCTGTCTGGATCTACTGAAGGATCCGGTGACTACTGGCTGTGGACACAGCTACTGTATGAGCTGTATTAACACCCACTGGGACAATGGGGAGGAGAGAGGAAGCTACAGCTGCCCTCAGTGTAGACAGACCTTCACACCGAGGCCTGTCCTGGGGAAAAGCACCATGTTAGCTGGTTTAGTGGAGGAGCTGAAGAAGACTGGACTCCAAGCTGCTCCTGCTGATCACTGCTATGCTGGACCTGAAGATGTGGCCTGTGATGTCTGCACTGGGAGAAAACTGAAAGCTCACAATTCCTGTTTGGTTTGTGTGGCCTCTTATTGTGAAAAACACCTCCAGCCTCATCTTCAGTCAGCTCAATTGAAGAAGCACAAGCTGGTGGAGCCCTCGGAGAAGCTCCAGGAGAACATCTGCTCTCGTCATGACGAGGTGATGAAGATATTCTGCCGCACTGATCAGCAGTGTATCTGTTATCTCTGCTCTGTGGAGGAACATAAAGACCACGACACAGTGTCAGCTGCAGCAGAAAGGACTGAGAGGCAGAGAGAGCTCGGGCTGAGGAGACAAACAATCCAGCAGAGACTCCAGGACAGAGAGAAAGATGTGAAGCTGCTTCAACAGGAGGAGGAGGCCGTCAATGGCTCTGCTGATAAAGCAGTGGAGGACAGTGAGAAGATCTTCACTGAGCTGATCCGTCTGCTGGAGAAAAGAAGCTCTGATGTGAAGCAGCAGATCAGATCCCAGCAGGAAACTGAAGTGAGTCGAGTCAGAGAGCTTCAGGAGAGACTGGAGCAGGAGATCACTGAGCTGAAGAGGAAAGACCATGAACTGAAGCAGCTCTCAGACACAGAGGATCACAACCAGATTCTACACAACTACCCCTCACTGTCACCACTCAGTGAATCTACACACCCATCCAGCATCAGGATCCATCCTCTGAGGTACTTTGAGGACGTGACAGCAGCTGTGTCACAGGTCAGAGGTCGACTACAGGACATTCTGAGTGAGAAAGACATTTTAAAGATTGTGTCTCAAGTGGATGTTTTACTGCCACAACCAGAGCCAGAGACCAGAGCTGACTTCTTAAAATATTCACAGGAAATCACACTGGATCCTAACACAGTAAACAAACATCTGTTATTATCTGAGGGAAACAGAAAAGTAACACATATGAGAGTAGAACAGTCTTATTCTAATCACCCAGACAGATTCACTGGTTGGTATCAGGTCCTGAGTAGAGAGAGTCTGACTGGACGTTGTTACTGGGAGGTGGAGGTGGGGGTGGGGGTGAGAGGAGGAGTTGGTGTAGCAGTCACATACAAGAATATCAGCAGAGCAGTGAACTCACGTGAATGTGAATTTGGATCAAATGATAAATCTTGGTCATTATATTGTGAGGTAAACAGTTATAACTTTTATTACAACAGCATCAAGACTCCAGTGTCAGGTCCTCGGTCCTCCAGAGTAGGAGTGTACCTGGATCACCGTGCAGGTGTTCTGTCCTTCTACAGAGTCTCTGACACCATGACTCGCCTCCACAGAGTCCAGACCACATTCACTCAGCCTCTCTATGCTGGAGTTAGGGTTTATTCTGGATCCACAGCTGAGTTGTGTAAACTCAAATAGACTTGAGTCATTAAAAGCAGTGATTTAGATTCTGTGTTTAAATCTTGAACTTCTTTTGTCTCCATGTTTGTTGATCAAAGTTCTTCGTGGTGACATTTCTGCTCCGCACAGAGATCAGCTGTCAATCAAACACTGACCTTCCTTTATCACACATATTTAGTTCTCACTTTGTAAAGACAGAAATCTATAATTACACTGACATGAATGTGTTTGAAAGATCTAATGTTGCTGTTGTTTTCTAAATCAATGTAGAAATCAGGTTCTGTGATGTTTTAGAACCTGTATTGATCCTGATCCTCATCAATGAGCTGATTATTTGTTCTTTTCTTTTCCACATGTGAGACGGAGGTGAAACAAACTGATTGTGTGTCCATGAAATCACTGAACAAGAGTCACTGAACAGACTTTACTGATGAAATGATCAATGAACTCAGAGCGTCAACATGTCCAACAGACCAACTACACTCTGGTTGGATTTACAAAGCATCAGTGTTATGGGATGTTTGGTCACATTGTAAATGTGGAACCTTGTTTATTTTTAATTACTGCTCATCTCTGTAAAGTGTGAATCCACTCGTCCTCATTGTATTTACATATTTAGTGAACGGGCATATTTATCTGCTGCTGCGTAGGTTTCTGTTCTTTTTGATTTTCATGATCTGAACTAGCAGTTCCATTGGAGAGTGTCCTGATCGAGTCCCTCTGAGGGTTTGTTCTGCAGCTCTCATCACATGTGTTTCTTATACATGTCTATATACATTTAAATCTCTTATATATGTATAAAGCCATAACAATGTAATGTGTGAAGAAGCTGAAAGTTGAAATAAAGAATAAATCCAGTCTGTAAATTGTTTGTTGCTGGTTGTTCTTGGGAGCTGAGAAAAGGGGAGACTCATGTATCCTGTTGCGACTGGGTTTTCTCCGGGGCGGGGTCGTAACATGAATTGGGATTTTGTCCGGTTCTTTTTTTGGGTGCATTTTCGTTTCATTCGATAAGTGGTGGCAGATAATACACGTGTTGTTCTGGTTGCCAGTTTTTTTTGTTCATATTGATAGGATGGAGTTTCAATTGAATGATTGTGCCACAGATCCCTCTGTAAAAAAGTGGGATAAATGTAAAAAAGCAGATTTATGGATTGTGGCCGATTCTTTTCGAGGTACAAGTACCTTTAAATGCAAAAAAAGCAGATTTTAAATGAATGTTGGTAAAAAAACTAGGGGAGAAGGGTGTGTTTCCTGAGTGTCATGTGGCTACTGCAGAAGATGTGGAGGGCAAAGCGATGCCACGTTCCCCACCTCACATGGATCCCATCATTAAGGCTGGCATGACGGCCGAGGAGCTCCACTTGGTGCCCCGTATTAAGGAGGTGGAGCTGAGGAACAAAGAGTTGGAGAGGGAACCCCCATTTGCGTCTGCCACCCCCATTCGGGTAACATCACCCACCCTCTTCCATCAGGATAGCTTTGATGTCAGCAGACATGTGGCACTTGTTCCTCCGTTTAGAGAAACAGAGGTTGATTCCTACTTTTGTGCATTTGAGCGTATTGCATCTGCTTCACGCTGGCCTAAGGATGTTTGGCCAATATTGTTGCAATGCAAATTAGTAGGTAAAGCGCAGGAAGTCTGTAATAGTCTTACTCTAGACCAGAGCCTAGATTATGAGGTGGTAAAATCTACCGTTCTTCGTGCATATGAATTAGTTCCTGAGGCTTATCGCCACAATTTTAGGAACTCTAGAAGAACTGTCAACCAAAGTTATGGTGAGTTTGCACATGAAAAGAGCAGATTATTTGATAAATGGTGTCAGGCTACTGAAACTAAGGATTTTGTTCAGTTGCGTGAACTTGTGCTTCTTGAGGAGTTTAAGAAATGCTTGCCTGAAAATATTGTGTTGTACAAAAGGTGTCGACCTTATCGCAAGCAGCAGTGTTGGCCGATGAATTTGCCTTGACGCATTAGAATGTGTTTTCCTCATCTGTGTCCCGTGATGGGGCAGTTGTATGTGAAAGACAAAAATCACCCTTGAGTCCCAGGCGCCAGTTTCCCGTGATAAGCGTGCTTGTTTCTACTGCCATGAAAGTGGACATTTTATCGCTGATTGTCTGGTGTTAAAGAAGAAGGACCAGATTAAGAGGTCAGAGAGTCCCTCCACTATCGGGCTGATTCAAACAGTGCCTAGGGTAGCTCAAATGGTAGCTCAGATAGAACAGGAGGACGAAATTGACCCTGACTTTAAACCGTTCGTCTCAGATGGTTATGTGTTTATGCCCGAGGGTGGAGCTAGCCCTGTGCCCGTTAAAATATTACGAGATACGGGTGCGAAACATTCTCTCATTCGTGCTGGTGTGCTACCCTTTTCGAAGCAAACGTCCTGTGGCTCAGATATACTGTTGGGACATGGTTTTTGTGAAACACAGTTCAGGCCTACATGTGCAGTCAAAAGCCTGAAGCCGCATGTCCTTTGTTCTGGAGAAAACCAGAGCCTCCAGAACTCAGTCTCCCAGTGGCCTCAACGTCACACAGAGGTGTGAAAACCCACCAGAGACACAAGGGTCAACTCCTATTGGTCACTCTGGGCCCCATGACCTGTGAGGTCAACGAGCCAATATAAGGCCAGGTCTCCCTTTCTTCAATCTCTTTCCATGCGACCCGTCGAGGGGAGAAGTTTGGCTTCTCCAGCTCACATCTTTCTCTTTCCATTCACCTCTTCGAGAGGAGCACACGAATCCTCTCAGAGGAGAAGGGCGACGGTCCAGCTCACTCTTTCAACTCAAATCAACTTCATGGAGTAGAGTTGCAGCTTCCAGCTCATCTCACCAAGGAAACCTCCTCCCAATCCAAGCTCTACCAGCCTCTAAGCTGCGACGTGTTGTCCTGCAGGAGAACTTCAAACAGCAACTGAGCTGCACAGCACAACAGAACCACGAAGGCAGGAGCCACAAACCAGCAAGACGACTTCACAGAACTGCGAACTGCAGAGCAACTCTTTTTCCCCTTTCCACAGACAGGTAACACAACTGGGCTTAATAATTATACTAGGCTAAGCAAAGACTGTTTATTCGATTCTGTGTGATGTTTATAAGTTTGATTTGTGTTGCTGTGATATTGTGGTTACAAGTTATTTGAAAGTTAATGTTAGTTATGCTCTTCAGTCTTTCCTTGCATGCATCTAGTAACTTTCTCTATTTTGGCACACACACAGACACACGCATATCTCAGCACCTAATCTCTCTGACCCCCGCCACATGTCGTAAACATTCCAATAGGGGGGAGAGGGGTGTTATCTTCGAAGTGGCCAGCCGCCATTTTGGAAGGACGCTGACTCACACAGACATGCACACACATGCATACTCACATACCTATCTTTGTTTAGTAAGTACACCGTTAGTAATTTGTGTTTTTATACTTTATTATATTCATAATAAATGTTTTTCTTTCACAAATGTTTTTTCATTAATGTTGCATAGGTGAATTTCACCAACCTCTACATTGTCAAGAACCCCATATCCTTCAACTTAACTAACTATCTATATGGTAATTTTGGTTATAGTTATTAATTTAATTGTTAATCAGAGTTCCAAATTTGTAGTTAGTACTTTTATGAGACTTAATCAATAAATCGTTTCCCTTCCTTTGAAGGGTGGTGCCCCGAGGTAACTTTAATCAATTAAAGTTATTATTTAATATTCATATTTTTAATATGAATATTCAATATTTTATTTTAATAACCAAATTTATTGAATGCCGAAAGGCACACCATTTTATGGTATCAAGTTTAATACATTATTGCACAACATAATGGTGCCCCGTGTGAGGCAGAGTACAGTTGTCAAAAATTCATAATTATGCAATATTCATTTTCATTTTCATTTTCATTTTATTTTCATTTTTGGCCAACGCCAGAAATAAGTGGAATGTTGAACTTTCAGTCAAGCCAAAGGTTTGAATTCAATTCCACTAGTCTGCCACCGGACTAGACATTCAACCGTACTTACAATCAAGTGCATTGTGGTGAAATTTAATTTATTCATAAATTAAATGTTTATTAATAATTAATTATTCATAACTACCACTTTAAGTCCTCATATTGTTACGCTAAAGATTGCTATCATTGCTAATAACTCCAGTTGAATATTCTTTGTTGAAATTTTAAGAATTTCGTTAAACATTTGATTATTACATATTCAATGTTAACTGGTCAAGCTGTGAAATTTCCTGTAACTGTTAAGTGCTTTTGAATTAAGACATAGCGTGCCACCGGCCCTATGGAACAGAGCTTGTACCTGGCTGTTACTGCCAAGCATTTCAGCCCAAGTTGGATAAGAGAACCTGAGAAAGAGCCACAGCGTGCTTCCAGCCCTGTGAATTTATAGAACCCCTAACTTTTACTGCCCTGCATATTAGTTAGTGATTAAACATTTTGGTAATCTGATTCACCCACCATAGTTTTGGTTAGGCTAGTGTACGATCAAACCCACACTACAAGGTGTCTGCCAGTGCAACACCAAAGCCAACCACACTGCTTTGTCGATTTATAAACTTGTGAATCTAATCTTTCAATTTCAGACCAAACAATGGAGAACCCCTGTGTAGAACAGTTTGTTTCTTCCCTAGCACAGAGTCTGACCCCTGGCTATCCTGAATTATCCAAACGAGCGATAATGCAGCAGGAAGTTGAGTATCTCCTCCAGAATGGATTTGCTGTGCCTAGCTCCAGTGCGTGGAGTTCTCCATCCTTGTTGGTACCAAAATCAGATCAAAGTTTCCGATTTTGTAATGACTTTAGAAGGCTTAATGCTATCACCGATCCAGATTTTTAATTATTTCATGTGTTCAGAGTATTTAAACATTTCATTCACACAGTACATGACACTTCTGTAAATATTGTGTTACTCTGCAAACAACTTTTTAAACTTCATAATAAAACCAGGTGATGTATTTAGGTGAATAATTAGTGCAACAGTCTTTTTATTTGTCTCTATAGAAAAGTGAGGAGCCTCCTCAGACAGAACAGAACTCTGCTGCCAGGATTCTAACCAGAGTCAACAGGTTGGAACACGTCAGCCTGGTTTTAGCCTCTTTACACTGACTCTCAGTTTCTAACCAGTTGAAGCTTCTTTAAATGACTTGTAAAACTCTCAATGCTCTGACTGCTCAGTTTATCACAGATCTTTAATCCTTGAGATCCTCTGGCAGGAGACTTTGAACTGATCCAGATTCTCAGCTAAACACTAAGACAGAGTTTTAGAAATAAGGTTCAGAGACTGTGGAACAACCTGCCTGAGGAAATGCAGCCGGCTGAGTCGGTAACTTCCTTTAAATCAAAACCTAAAACCTACTTTTATCAAAGCACATTCCATGATTTTACCTAATTCTAGTTTTATTATTGTAATGTGTGGTCATGCTTCAATTTCTGTCATCTTTAAGATCATTGTCCCCTCAGCGGTCGAACTTTTAAACCAGCTGTAGCCCTGGTGTATGGCACACACACATTTTAATATATTTTAGTATTTTAACAAAGGACTAATGGATTCTTATTGCTCTTTTTATGTATTTATGTATTGTTATGATGTGTATGGGTTGTGTGTGACTACTGTTTGCAAACCAAATGGCCCCTCGGGGACAGTAAAGACGACCTTAACCTTAACTTAACCTTTATTCTACTTTGTTAGTTTTTCATTCTTCTATGAGGGAGTTTGTTTTTGTTATTTTTACGAGATTTTCTTTATTAGTTCTGAGATGTGCTTTATGAATAAAGATGTGATTTTTTAATATTAAATGCAACTATTTGATTTGACTTTAGTTGTTACTGTATGTTGTGAATGAAGGATAACACACTCTGCCTCTCACTGAATCTCCTCTTAACACCAAGTGTGAACAGGCCGCTGTGAAATGCAATAAATCCTGAAAAAAACAACAACTTCTTCCTCAAACACAACCAGCTCCTCCCAGTCAGGATGTGTCTGTGTCTCCTCCCTTCACAGGTGTGTAAGTGTAAGGACCAGTGAACAACAAGCTGTGAACTGTGGGAGATGAGTCACTGCAGGGAGTGAACGAGAGGGGGAGGAGCAGAGATCTGTTTCTGCTCAGAGGGAGTGAAACTGTTCTACAGTCTCTGGCACCAGCTGAAATGGCCCAGCAAGAAAATCAAGTGTACAGAGAAAGATTCTGCTGTTCGATCTGTCTGGATCTACTGAAGGATCCGGTGACTACTGTCTGTGGACACAGCTACTGTAAGAGCTGTATTAACACCCACTGGGACAATGGGGAGGAGAGAGGAAGCTACAGCTGCCCTCAGTGTAGACAGACCTTCACACCGAGGCCTGTCCTGGGGAAAAACACCATGTTAGCTGATTCACTAGAGGAGCTGAAGAAGACTGGACTCCAAGCTGCTCCTGCTGATCACTGCTATGCTGGACCTGAAGATGTGGCCTGTGATTTCTGCACTGGGAGAAAACTGAAAGCTCTCAAGTCCTGTTTGAATTGTTTGGCCTCTTATTGTGAAAAACACCTCCAGCCTCATCTTCAGTCAGCTCCATTTAAGAAGCACAAGCTGGTGGAGCCCTCGGACAAGCTCCAGGAGAACATCTGCTCTCGTCACGACGAGGTGATGAAGATGTTCTGCCGCACTGATCAGCAGTGTATCTGTTATCTCTGCTCTATGGATGAACATAAAGACCACGACACAGTGTCAGCTGCAGCAGAAAGGACTGAGAGGCAGAGAGAGCTCGGGCTGAGGAGACAAACAATCCAGCAGAGACTCCAGGACACAGAGAAAGATGTGAAGCTGCTTCAACAGGAGGAGGAGGCCGTCAATGGCTCTGCTGATAAAGCAGTGGAGGACAGTGAGAAGATCTTCACTGAGCTGATCCGTCTGCTGGAGAAAAGAAGCTCTGACGTGAAGCAGCAGATCAGATCCCAGCAGGAAACTGAAGTGAGTCGAGTCAGAGAGCTTCAGGAGAGACTGGAGCAGGAGATCACTGAGCTGAAGAGGAAAGACCATGAACTGAAGCAGCTCTCAGACACAGAGGATCACAACCAGTTTCTACACAACTACCCCTCACTGTCACCACTCAGTGAATCTACACACTCATCCAGCATCAGGATCCGTCCTCTGAGGAACTTTGAGGACGTGACAGCAGCTGTGTCACAGGTCAGAGGTCGACTACAGGACATTCTGAGTGAGACAGAGACAGAGATTTTACAGATTGTGTCTCAAGTGGATGTTTTACTGCCACAACCAGAGCCAGAGACCAGAGCTGACTTCTTAAAATATTCACAGGAAATCACACTGGATCCTAACACAGCAAACAAACATCTGTTATTATCTGAGGGAAACAGAAAAGTAACAGATATGAGTAAAGAACAGTCTTATTCTTATCACCCAGACAGATTCACTGGTTGGTATCAGGTCCTGAGTAGAGAGAGTCTGACTGGACGTTGTTACTGGGAGGTGGAGGTGGGGGTGGGGGTGAGAGGAGGAGTTGGTGTAGCAGTCACATACAAGAATATCAGCAGAGCAGTGAACTCACGTGAATGTGAATTTGGATCAAATGATAAATCTTGGTCATTATATTGTGAGGTAAACAGTTATAACTTTTATTACAACAGCATCAAGACTCCAGTGTCAGGTCCTCGGTCCTCCAGAGTAGGAGTGTACCTGGATCACCGTGCAGGTGTTCTGTCCTTCTACAGAGTCTCTGACACCATGACTCTCCTCCACAGAGTCCAGACCACATTCACTCAGCCTCTCTATGCTGGAGTTAGGGTTTATTCTGGATCCACAGCTGAGTTGTGTAAACTCAAATAGACTCGAGTCATTAAAAGCAGTGATTTAGATTCTGTGTTTAAATCTTGAACTTCTTTTGTCTCCATGTTTGTTGATCAAAGTTCGTCGTGGTGACGTTTCTGCTCCGCACAGAGATTTCCTTCAGATCACCTTCCTTTATCACACATATTTAGTTCTCACTTTGTAAAGACAGAAATCTATAATTACACTGACATGAATGTGTTTGAAAGATCTAATGTTGCTGTTGTTTTCTAAATCAATGTAGAAATCAGGTTCTGTGATGTTTTAGAACCTGTATTGATCCTGATCCTCATCAATGAGCTGATTATTTGTTCTTGTCTTTTCCACATGTGAGACGGAGGTGAAACAAACTGATTGTGTGTCCATGAAATCACTGAACAAGAGTCACTGAACAGACTTTACTGATGAAATGATCAATGAACTCAGAGCGTCAACATGTCCAACAGACCAACTGCACTCTGGTTGGATTTACAGAGCATCAGTGTTATGGGATGTTTGGTCACATTGTAAATGTGGAACCTTGTTTATTTTTAATTACTGCTCATCTCTGTAAAGTGTGAATCCACTCGTCCTCATTGTATTTACATATTTAGTGAACGGGCATATTTATCTGCTGCTGCGTAGGTTTCTGTTCTTTTTGATTTTCATGATCTGAACTAGCAGTTCCATTGGAGAGTGTCCTGATCGAGTCCCTCTAAGGGTTTGTTCTGCAGCTCTCATCACATGTGTTTCTTATACATGTCTATATACATTTAAATCTCTTATATATGTATAAAGCCATAACAATGTAATGTGTGAAGAAGCTGAAAGTTGAAATAAAGAATAAATCCAGTCTGTAAATTGTTTGTTGCTGGTTGTTCTTGGGAGCTGAGAAAAGGGGAGACTCATGTATCCTGTTGCGACTGGGTTTTCTCCGGGGCGGGGTCGTAACATGAATTGGGATTTTGTCCGGTTCTTTTTTTGGGTGCATTTTCGTTTCATTCGATAAGTGGTGGCAGATAATACACGTGTTGTTCTGGTTGCCAGTGTTTTTTGTTCATATTGATAGGATGGAGTTTCAATTGAATGATTGTGCCACAGATCCCTCTGTAAAAAAGTGGGATAAATGTAAAAAAGCAGATTTATGGATTGTGGCCGATTCTTTTCGAGGTACAAGTACCTTTAAATGCAAAAAAAGCAGATTTTAAATGAATGTTGGTAAAAAAACTAGGGGAGAAGGGTGTGTTTCCTGAGTGTCATGTGGCTACTGCAGAAGATGTGGAGGGCAAAGCGATGCCACGTTCCCCACCTCACATGGATCCCATCATTAAGGCTGGCATGACGGCCGAGGAGCTCCACTTGGTGCCCCGTATTAAGGAGGTGGAGCTGAGGAACAAAGAGTTGGAGAGGGAACCCCCATTTGCGTCTGCCCCCCCCATTCGGGTAACATCACCCACCCTCTTCCATCAGGATAGCTTTGATGTCAGCAGACATGTGGCACTTGTTCCTCCGTTTAGAGAAACAGAGGTTGATTCCTACTTTTGTGCATTTGAGCGTATTGCATCTGCTTCACGCTGGCCTAAGGATAGTTTGGCCAATATTGTTGCAATGCAAATTAGTAGGTAAAGCGCAGGAAGTCTGTAATAGTCTTACTCTAGACCAGAGCCTAGATTATGAGGTGGTAAAATCTACCGTTCTTCGTGCATATGAATTAGTTCCTGAGGCTTATCGCCACAATTTTAGGAACTCTAGAAGAACTGTCAACCAAAGTTATGGTGAGTTTGCACATGAAAAGAGCAGATTATTTGATAAATGGTGTCAGGCTACTGAAACTAAGGATTTTGTTCAGTTGCGTGAACTTGTGCTTCTTGAGGAGTTTAAGAAATGCTTGCCTGAAAATATTGTGTTGTACAAAAGGTGTCGACCTTATCGCAAGCAGCAGTGTTGGCCGATGAATTTGCCTTGACGCATAAGAATGTGTTTTCCTCATCTGTGTCCCGTGATGGGGCAGTTGTATGTGAAAGACAAAAATCACCCTTGAATCCCAGGCGCCAGTTTCCCGTGATAAGCGTGCTTGTTTCTACTGCCATGAAAGTGGACATTTTATCGCTGATTGTCTGGTGTTAAAGAAGAAGGACCAGATTAAGAGGTCAGAGAGTCCCTCCACTATCGGGCTGATTCAAACAGTGCCTAGGGTAGCTCAAATGGTAGCTCAGATAGAACAGGAGGACGAAATTGACGCTGACTTTAAACCGTTCGTCTCAGATGGTTATGTGTTTATGCCCGAGGGTGGAGCTAGCCCTGTGCCCGTTAAAATATTACGAGATACGGGTGCGAAACATTCTCTCATTCGTGCTGGTGTGCTACCCTTTTCGAAGCAAACGTCCTGTGGCTCAGATATACTGTTGGGACATGGTTTTTGTGAAACACAGTTCAGGCCTACATGTGCAGTCAAAAGCCTGAAGCCGCATGTCCTTTGTTCTGGAGAAAACCAGAGCCTCCAGAACTCAGTCTCCCAGTGGCCTCAACGTCACACAGAGGTGTGAAAACCCACCAGAGACACAAGGGTCAACTCCTATTGGTCACTCTGGGCCCCATGACCTGTGAGGTCAACGAGCCAATATAAGGCCAGGTCTCCCTTTCTTCAATCTCTTTCCATGCGACCCGTCGAGGGGAGAAGTTTGGCTTCTCCAGCTCACATCTTTCTCTTTCCATTCACCTCTTCGAGAGGAGCACACGAATCCTCTCAGAGGAGAAGGGCGACGGTCCAGCTCACTCTTTCAACTCAAATCAACTTCATGGAGGAGAGTTGCAGCTTCCAGCTCATCTCACCAAGGAAACCTCCTCCCAATCCAAGCTCTACCAAGCCTCTAAGCTGCGACGTGTTGTCCTGCAGGAGAACTTCAAACAGCAACTGAGCTGCACAGCACAACAGAACCACGAAGGCAGGAGCCACAAACCAGCAAGACGACTTCACAGAACTGCGAACTGCAGAGCAACTCTTTTTCCCCTTTCCACAGACGGGTAACACAACTGGGCTTAATAATTATACTAGGCTAAGCAAAGACTGTTTATTCGATTCTGTGTGATGTTTATAAGTTTGATTTGTGTTGCTGTGATATTGTGGTTTCAAGTTATTTGAAAGTTAATGTTAGTTATGCTCTTCAGTCTTTCCTTGCATGCATCTAGTAACTTTCTCTAATTTGGCACACACACAGACACACGCATATCTCAGCACCTAATCTCTCTGACCCCCGCCACATGTCGTAAACATTCCAATAGGGGGGAGAGGGGTGTTATCTTCGAAGTTGCCAGCCGCCATTTTGGAAGGACGCTGACTCACACAGACACGCACACATGCATACTCACATACCTATCTTTGTTTAGTAAGTACACCGTTAGTAATTTGTGTTTTTATACTTTATTATATTCATAATAAATGTTTTTCTTTCACAAATGTTTTTTCATTAATGTTGCATAGGTGAATTTCGCCAACCTCTACACTGTCAAGAACTCCATATCCTTCAACTTAACTAACTATCTATATGGTAATTTTGGTTATAGTTATTAATTTAATTGTTAATCAGAGTTCCAAATTTGTAGTTAGTACTTTTATGAGACTTAATCAATAAATCGTTTCCCTTCCTTTGAAGGGTGGTGCCCCGAGGTAACTTTAATCAATTAAAGTTATTATTTAATATTCATATTTTTAATATGAATATTCAATATTTTATTTTAATAACCAAATTTATTGAATGCCGAAAGGCACACCATTTTATGGTATCAAGTTTAATACATTATTGCACAACATAATGGTGCCCCGTGTGAGGCAGAGTACAGTTGTCAAAAATTCATAATTATGCAATATTCATTTTCATTTTCATTTTCATTTTATTTTCATTTTTGGCCAACGCCAGAAATAAGTAGAATGTTAAACTTTCAGTCAAGCCAAAGGTTTGAATTCAGTTCCACTAGTCTGCCACCGGACTAGACATTCAACCGTACTTACAATCAAGTGCATTGTGGTGAAATTTAATTTATTCATAAATTAAATGTTTATTAATAATTAATTATTCATAACTACCACTTTAAGCCCTGATAGTGTAACGCTAAAGAATGCTATCGTTGCTAATAACTCCAGTTGTATATTCTTTGTTGAAATTTTAAGAATTTCGTTAAACATTTGATTATCACATATTCAATGTTAACTGGTCAAGCTGTGAAATTTCCTGTAACTGTTAAGTGCTTTTGAATTAAGACATAGCGTGCCACCGGCCCTATGGAACAGAGCTTGTACCTGGCTGTTACTGCCAAGCATTTCAGCCCAAGTTGGATAAGAGAACCTGACAAAGAGCCACAGCGTGCTTCCAGCCCTGTGAATTTATAGAACCCCTAACTGTTACTGCCCTGCATATCAGTTAGTGTGATTAAACATTTTGGTAATCTGATTTACCCACCATAGTTTTGGTTAGGCTAGTGTACGATCAAACCTACACTACAAGGTGTCTGCCAGTGCAACACCAAAGCCAACCACACTGCTTTGTCGATTTATAAACTTTTGAATCTAATCTTTCAATTTCAGACCAAACAATGGAGAACCCCTGTGTAGAACAGTTTGTTTCTTCCCTAGCACAGAGTCTGACCCCTGGCTATCCTGAATTATCCAAACGAGCGATAATGCAGCAGGAAGTTGAGTATCTCCTCCAGAATGGATTTGCTGTGCCTAGCTCCAGTGCGTGGAGTTCTCCATCCTTGTTGGTACCAAAATCAGATTAAAGTTTCCGATTTTGTAATGACTTTAGAAGGCTTAATTCTATGGCCGAACCAGATTTTTAATTCTTTCATGTGTTCAGAGTATTTAAACATTTCATTCACACAGTACATGACACTTCTTTAAATATTGTGTTACTCTACAAACAACTTTTTAAACTTCATAATAAAACCAGGTGATGTATTCAGGTGAATAATTAGTGCAACAGTCTTTTTATTTGTCTCTATAGAAAAGTGAGGAGCCTCCTCAGACAGAACAGAACTCTGCTGCCAGGATTCTAACCAGAGTCAACAGGTTGGAACACGTCAGCCTGGTTTTAGCCTCTTTACACTGACTCTCAGTTTCTAACCAGTTGAAGCTTCTTTAAATGACTTGTAAAACTCTCAATGCTCTGACTGCTCAGTTTATCACAGATCTTTAATCCTTGAGATCCTCTGGCAGGAGACTTTGAACTGATCCAGATTCTCAGCTAAACACTAAGACAGAGTTTTAGAAATAAGGTTCAGAGACTGTGGAACAACCTGCCTGAGGAAATGCAACCGGCTGAGTCGGTAACTTCCTTTAAATCAAAACCTAAAACCTACTTTTATCAAAGCACATTCCATGATTTTACCTAATTCTAGTTTTATTATTGTAATGTGTGGTCATGCTTCAATTTCTGTCATCTTTAAGATCATTGTCCCCTCAGCGGTCGGACTTTTAAACCAGCTGTAGCCCTGGTGTATGGCACACACACATTTTAATATATTTTAGTATTTTACCAAAGGACTAATGGATTCTTAATGCTCTTTTTATGTATTTATGTATTGTTATGATGTGTATGGGTTGTGTGTGACTACTGTTTGCAAACCAAATGGCCCCTCGGGGACAGTAAAGACGACCTTAACCTTAACTTAACCTTTATTCTACTTTGTTAGTTTTTCATTCTTCTATGAGGGAGTTTGTTTTTGTTATTTTTACGAGTTTTTCTTTATTTGTTCTGAGATGTGCTTTATAAATAAAGATGTGATTTATTATTATTAAATGCATCTATTTTATTTGACTTTAGTTGTTACTGTATGTTGTGAATGAAGGATAACACACTCTGCCTCTCACTGAATCTCCTCTTAACACCAAGTGTGAACAGGCCGCTGTGAAATGCAGTAAATCCTGAAAAAACCAACAACTTCTTCCTCAAACACAACCAGCTCCTCCCAGTCAGGATGTGTCTGTGTCTCCTCCCTTCACAGACGTGTAAGTGTAGGGACCAGTGAACAACAAGCTGTGAACTGTGGGAGATGAGTCACTGCAGGGAGTGAACGAGAGGGGGAGGAGCAGAGATCTGTTTCTGCTCAGAGGGAGTGAAACTGTTCTACAGTCACTGACACCAGCTGAAATGGCGCAGCAAGAAAATCAACTGGACAGAGAAAGATTCTGCTGTTCGATCTGTCTGGATCTACTGAAGGATCCGGTGACTACTGTCTGTGGACACAGCTACTGTATGAGCTGTATTAACACCCACTGGGACAATGGGGAGGAGAGAGGAAGCTACAGCTGCCCTCAGTGTAGACAGACCTTCACACCGAGGCCTGTCCTGGGGAAAAGCACCATGTTAGCTGATTTAGTGGAGGAGCTGAAGAAGACTGGACTCCAAGCTGCTCCTGCTGATCACTGCTATGCTGGACCTGAAGATGTGGCCTGTGATTTCTGCACTGGGAGAAAACTGAAAGCTCTCAAGTCCTGTTTGGTTTGTTTGGCCTCTTATTGTGAAAAACACCTCCAGCCTCATCTTCAGTCAGCTCCATTTAAGAAGCACAAGCTGGTGGAGCCCTCGGAGAAGCTCCAGGAGAACATCTGCTCTCGTCACGACGAGGTGATGAAGATATTCTGCCGCACTGATCAGCAGTGTATCTGTTATCTCTGCTCTATGGATGAACATAAAGACCACGACACAGTGTCAGCTGCAGCAGAAAGGACTGAGAGGCAGAGAGAGCTCGGGCTGAGGAGACAAACAATCCAGCAGAGACTCCAGGACACAGAGAAAGATGTGAAGCTGCTTCAACAGGAGGAGGAGGCCGTCAATGGCTCAGCTGATAAAGCAGTGGAGGACAGTGAGAAGATCTTCACTGAGCTGATCCGTCTGCTGGAGAAAAGAAGCTCTGATGTGAAGCAGCAGATCAGATCCCAGCAGGAAACTGAAGTGAGTCGAGTCAGAGAGCTTCAGGAGAGACTGGAGCAGGAGATCACTGAGCTGAAGAGGAAAGACCATGAACTGAAGCAGCTCTCAGACACAGAGGATCACAACCAGTTTCTACACAACTACCCCTCACTGTCACCACTCAGTGAATCTACACACTCATCCAGCATCAGGATCCGTCCTCTGAGGAACTTTGAGGACGTGACAGCAGCTGTGTCACAGGTCAGAGGTCGACTACAGGACATTCTGAGTGAGACAGAGACAGAGATTTTACAGATTGTGTCTCAAGTGGATGTTTTACTGCCACAACCAGAGCCAGAGACCAGAGCTGACTTCTTAAAATATTCACAGAAAATCACACTGGATCCAAACACAGCATACAGACATCTGTTATTATCTGAGGGAAACACAAAAGTAGCACATATGAGTGAAGATCAGTCTTATTCTAATCACCCAGACAGATTCACTGTTTGGCCTCAGGTCCTGAGTAGAGAGAGTCTGACTGGACGTTGTTACTGGGAGGTGGAGGTGGGGGTGGGGGGGACCGGAGCAGTTGATGTAGCAGTCACATACAAGAATATCAGCAGAGCAGGAGAATCACGTGAATGTAGATTTGGATCATATGATAAATCTTGGTCATTATATTGTCATGAAAACAGATATGAATTTTATTACAACAGCATCAAGACTCCAGTGTCAGATCCTCGGTCCTCCAGAGTAGGAGTGTACCTGGATCACCGTGCAGGTGTTCTGTCCTTCTACAGAGTCTCTGACACCATGACTCTCCTCCACAGAGTCCAGACCACATTCACTCAGCCTCTCTATGCTGGAGTTAGGATTTATTATCCTGGAGACAGAGCTGAGTTGTGTAAAGTCAAATAGACTCGAGTCATTAAAAGCAGTGATTTAGATTCTGTGTTTAAATCTTGAACTTCTTTTGTCTCCATGTTTGTTGATCAAAGTTCGTCGTGGTGACGTTTCTGCTCCGCACAGAGATCAGCTGTCAATCAAACACTGACCTTCCTTTATCACACATATTTAGTTCTCACTTTGTAAAGACAGAAATCTATAATTACACTGACATGAATGTGTTTGAAAGAACTAATGCTGCTGTTGTTTTCTAAATCAATGTAGAAATCAGGTTCTGTGATGTTTTAGAACCTGTGTTGATCCTGATCCTCATCAATGAGCTGATTATTTGTTTTTTTCTTTTCCTCATGTGAGATGGAGGTGAAACAAACTGATTGTGTGTCCATGAAATCACTGAACAAGAGTCACTGAACAGACTTTACTGATGAAATGATCAATGAACTCAGAGCGTCAACATGTCCAACAGATGTATAAAGCAATACAAATGTAATGTGTGAAGAAGCTGAAAGTTGAAATAAAGAATAGATCCAGTCTGTTCTTTTGTCTTCATTCCAGGATCTCATTCAAAGCTGATGGAGACAAAGTGAAACTCCTGTGAGAGAATAACTGAGGCAGTTTCCTCCTGAAACTCCACAAACCTCAGTTTTCATGTTCAGTCTCTGTCTTTGCAGCTTTTCTGCACTAAAACAGCTTCATCGCAGACAAATGAGCAAAGTTTTCTTCCACTGGCTGATTTTCAAAACCCAGATCTTGTTTGTGATCTCAGTGGATGAAGAGAGTTCGTCACACAGATTTAAAGAAGTGGAGAAATAATGGTTTGGTGAAGTTTCAGGGTGAAGACGTTGAGTTGAGTCCTGACACACAAGCCATATATTGGAGATATTGTGATGTTGTGGACTTGAGGTCGTTCCGTTTATCGTGCTGTTGATTTTCATGAGGATGAAACCTCACAACGAGTTTGTCGTGTTGCTTCAGTGTTTCACGTCGTCACCTCACGGACAGACGGTCCTGGGTCGTACAGTTTGAATCCAGACTTGATCAAAACTTCTTGACACCAAATTTGTCCGAGGTTTAACCCACAAAACAAACTTTGCTGCTTGAAGAGGTTTCGTAATTTCTGCAGAGTTAAAGCAGTAAACGGTAAAAACACTCAGGATCAGGTTCCTGACGACAGGGATCGATTCTTTGCTCCGTCACAGACTAACTTTATCCAACTGTTTCAGAACAGAAAGAACTTTGGTGTCACTTGTATTATATAGAAACAGTTTGAGCAGTTTATCACTTTCTTTGATAGAAGCTGAACAGTTGTTGTACATGGTTCCTTTGCTCTTTGTCATTTTTCTTCTTCAGAACTCCATTAACTTTGCTGTAAGTCTGTATCATCATGACGAAGCGTGTGAACCGGTGACACAGGAACGTCTCGTTCTGCACAGAGACAAACACACACACACACAGATCACAGCTATGAAACTGCATCCTGATTCTTCACCATTCTGCCTGGTTGACACTTTAAATCTGCTTTCAAATATGCACTGAAATTTCCCCGACATTTTCCAGTAAGAAAAATGTAAGAAAGCACAAATGTCCAAGTGAGCTGCTGAGGACATTTCCCGAAACCTTTCCTGCCAGCCCCTAGAAAACTGTCAAGAGTGAGTCCATGTGAGAATACAGCAGGAAAACAGCTGCTAGCAAGTGGGCGTGTTGCTTACGTTATTAACACATGACAGATTGAAACTGGAAGAACACAAATATCTCAGGATGAAGAAGAGGAGCCTAACACGTAGAAGACGAAGACGTCAACTTGGAAAGACGAGGAGATCCAGAGCTTCTGGTGCTGAGGGCCGACACCGGTGTGGATGAGCTGTAAACAACAACACTGATCTTTCCACAGCAGAGTTTATACGTCATGTCCGGCCTCCTGCTACTCTACAGGCTCCGCCCCTCGCCTGGATGTTCACACATGTTCCTGTTGTTGTGAACGAGTCGGACCCCACAACCTGCTGCTGCTGCTTCACAGGCAAAAGACAAACTGTGTCTGGACCAAATTTTTCGGACATTTTCCAGAAACACGCGTGGGTGTGTGCAACATATTTGGTGGTGGAGCTTATCAATTCCCGTTCTAGTCTTTACGCTGAGGCCTGTTTAAAATAAGGTTTTGCTACCATCTATAAATAAAGTAATTTCTATTTTACCATGTCTTTATTCATACACGTTTATATCAGGGCTCTCATGCTATAAAAAAAAAGTTTTTCCTTTGGCTTAGGTGCAGCACACGAGCCTTAAAGGTTCAGTGTTTAGAATTTAGTGACAACTAGTGGTGAAGTGTCATAATGCAGCTGAACACCCCTCACCTTTTATATTCTATTTTTGCTTGTGTGGTTTTCTTTCTGAATATTTTTGAGCACGGCTAGAAGGGAGCCTGTGACCCAAGAATTTGTATCTGCATGTAACTGTTGTGCACATGACAAATATTCTTAAAGATGGCTGATACATCAAAGGAACAAACCAAACTAGTGTCTTAATAATTTGTTCATCTAGTGAAACATCCGTAGAACAGACACAACTAAGTGGAGTATTTTTTTTATTCTTTTTTAACAGTTGTGACAGAAAATGGTTACAGAAAACATTTCATGCACTTTTTTGTTTTGTTTGGATGTGGTAAACTGGAGCTCCCAGAGTGAATCCACACCCCTTCAGCAGAAGACACGTATATGCGCGTCCTCATTTAGAGCAATAGCATTTCTACCGTTTAAAGAATCTGCTCAAAGAGGAGAAGAATCTGGACATTCTGCCGGGTTTTTTGGACATGTGGCTTTCCATAGAGGCGGCGATTCTTTTCTCGACCTCTGGTTCTTTTCCATAAATGGAAAGCAGCAGCGTTTCTGGACAGTCCCACATCTTACACAGGTCCTTGAACACGGCCTTGTGGAGGACATTGATTATATCTGGGGACATGTCTAAGTCAATGTCCTGGACTTCGGCCCATGTTTTTTCAAACAGGTATTGAGTGAGGTGTATTGATTCGTCACAGAACAAGTTCACTTTGGACTTTGCAAACACTCGAGTGACGAACTGGTCAATGACGAGATTGACATACATCTTTTTGCGGGGCTCTGCCCGTTCCGTTGCACTGTTGATCTCTGAGACCGGAGATCCTACGATGGGCTCAATCTCCATTAAAGCGGAGGTCACCCTCTTGGTGTAGTCACCGGCCTGTTTTGAGAACCACCAGTTCATCAATGGCAGGAAATTCATCACTCTCTCCTTTATGTCCGCGTACATCCGTTTGTGGGACTTAGGAACAGACACTTTCGTCACTTCAGCTGGACTCGCCACTAAAGGGTCAGTTGTGACGTACCTATAGAGGACATCGGTAAGGACGGGGGCGTTTGCAGGTGAAACTCTGTCCTTGGTCTCTGTCAGAAGCAGAGACTCCACACTATCCATCAGAGACTTGACTGACTCACTGCTCTGGACTTGGGTCTCCTTACTGAACTTCTTCCTGACTTGTGTCCCCATCTTGAGCATCGATGCTGTGGCCAAAAACTTTGCAAAAAGCTTCTTGATCCTCTTCCCCACTCCTTTCCAACACTTCTTGTGGCTCTTTGAGGATTTGGAGCCTCTACTCGAATCAGATGATCTGACGCTCTCCTCTTCACTAATTATCTGATAGATTTCATCTGCAGCAGCTTTAAACTCCAGAGAAGATTCAGATATCAGCCCACTCAGGTCAGATTCTGACATTTCGTCCACAAGGGGCTCGATGATGTCGCTCACCTCCTTCCCGATGATTTCCTGGACGGCCTCACTTGTCCTATAGTCACTGCTGCGGACTGATGATTCTGAGGATGTTCGTCTGTCAGAGCGAGAACTGCTTGATGAAGAGTCAGTGCTTGAAGAGGATTGGTTTCCCCCTAGGGAACTCGTTTATCAGCTCAAATGTCTTTTCACTGCGTAGTTTCGGCTTGAACGAGCCCTCGATGTCGCCGGCAGATTTCTTCAACACTTTGCAAACACAATTGACCATTTTCTCAAGTTTGTTGGCTGTGGTCTGGTGACACTGTGGCAGTCTGGTGGAGCAACCGCTGGTGGAGCATCCGCTGGTGGAGCGTCCGCTGGTGGAGCGTCCGCTGGTGGAGCACTCAGACCGGCGGTAATTGACCCTCTCTGTTATCTCCTCTGCAACCAACTCAGTGAGTTGATCCAAACTCACAGACTTTTTTAAGCTGCCCGGTGCTAAACTCTGACGGAGAGCGTCTCCCAGACTGGACTGGATACTCTCCGCAGTAAAGGGAAAGTCGTTGTGTCCATGTGCTGTGATCAGGTCTGAGGACACAGACAAAGTCATGTTCAGAAAAAGTTCTGCCAACAGAAACCTTGTGATGTTGTCTGGTGTTTCTGATTTTAACAGTTCCCACTGCTCCGCAGTCAACTTGCTATAAAGATCCTCAATCTGCATGCGAATAGTTTCAACTGTCATGCTGGGAAGCTCCAATGCATCAGATGTATCCATGGTGAATGTCTGTTCTGCAGTCTCCTCCATATCTGGGTTCTGGTCTATTCGATCCGTGTCTTTCCACTTAGCGCTGCTGACCAGGTAGTACAAAACGCCCTTGATATGGAACATGAAGGGTATCTTCTTCCAACCATGAGTCATATAGACACATCAAACACATGATAAAGAACCAAAGACAATTTTAAAGATCTCAAATAATGTTGTAGATCAAAGCCACCAAAAGAGTGTGACTCTAATAGAAAGCCCAGCCTCTTGTTCAAAGGCATTGCTATTTTAAGGGCGTTTTCAGTCATGAATTGCGGAGGATGTCCGAGCCTCTTCTTCTTCTCTGTTTGGTTTATTGGCGGGTAGCAACCAACGTCAAGGTGCATTACCGCCTTCCACTGTGTGTTGAACCCCCCCGCACAAAATATTTTATAGAAGAGTCAGTTGAGCATGTAATGCTTCACTTTAATAAGTGTGTTCGAGAACGAGTAAAGCTCAAGAGGAAAAGTGCAAAGCAGAGAGGAAGAACTAAGCTTGGAAATAGTAGTTACCTTTGGAATAGGGAGTATGTTCCATTAGCTGAGGGAGACAGGATTGGACAAACTGATTTAATATGAGCTAGATAACTCTGATATACACTCCAACACAGGAGGTTGTCACCCGCCACTCAACTGAACGAAGGAGAAGCTATCAAATATCAAGGGTAATAAGAGATACGCTACCGAATGGGGAAGAAGAGGAAGTAGGATATTGACACACACAGTAGAGGGCGGTAATGCACCTTGACGTTGGTTGTCACCTGCCAATAAACCGAATAAAGAAGGAGAAGAAGACTTGGGACTAGACTTTCTCTGGCGATCGTCTTTCACACGTGAAGAACGCAGCAGGAGGTCCTGGGCTCAAACTCTTAAATTCAAGGAAGCACAACAACGAGAAACAGAAAGTAAATCTGGACGAGTTGTGTTTCATGCTGTACTTTTCTTAAAATAAAAAAACAGATCAGAGATCAGGAAGTGTGTGTGTTGTTGTGATGGGCACATGTTTGAGTAGAGTAGAGAAGCTGCTGTTAAAACAAACCCACATTTCTTCATGAGTACTGGCAGAGAGGTCTGTGGATGGAAAGCTACTGTTGTCAGTGTGTGGAGTTGTTGCAGGGAGTTGGTGGGCGTGTCCGCCTCACTCTTTGTTGTTGTGCTTGTTGTGTATGTGAAAGTTCAGTGTTCAGGCTCCACGTCAAAACACTGTTTGTATCTGCACTCTGAAATCAAGGTTCAGGAATTTAAAGGAAATAGCTACGACCACTGGGCAGAGGGTGTGACACACACACACACACACACACACACACACACACACACACACACACACGCGAAAAGAGCTCATGGGACCAAAGCTCGGTTCTAATGAAGCAGACCCCCCCCCCCCCCCCCGTGCTCCCCCTTCTCCCCCCCTCTTTCCTGCATGGTCCTCCTCACACACTGGCTGCTTTCACACCAAGAGGACAACTTCTGCGACTCATCTTCTTATTTTTTAATTCTTTTTTAACAGTTGTGACAGAAAATGGTTACAGAAAACATTTCATGCAGACTTTTTTTTTTGTTTGGATGTGGTAAACTGGAGCTCCCAGAGTGAATCCACACCCCTTCAGCAGAAGACACGTATATTCGTCCTCATTTAGAGCAATAGCATTTCTACCGTTTAAAGAATCTGCTCAAAGAGGAGAAGAATCTGGACATTCTGCCGGGTTTTTTGGACATGTGGCTTTCCATAGAGGCGGCGATTCTTTTCTCGACCTCTGGTTCTTTTCCATAAATGGAAAGCAGCAGCGTTTCCGGACAGTCCCACATCTTACACAGGTCCTTGAACACCGCCTTGTGGAGGACATTGATTATATCTGGGGACATGTCTAAGTCAATGTCATGGACTTCGGCCCATGTTTTTTCAAACAGGTATTGAGTGAGGTGTATTGATTCGTCACAGAACAAGTTCACTTTGGACTTTGCAAACACTCGAGTGACGAACTGGTCAATGACGAGATTGACATACATCTTTTTGCGGGGCTCTGCCCGTTCTGTTGCACTGTTGATCTCTGAGACCGGAGATCCTACGATGGGCTCAATCTCCATTAAAGCGGAGGTCACCCTCTTGGTGTAGTCACCGGCCTGTTTTGAGAACCACCAGTTCATCAATGGCAGGAAATTCATCACTCTCTCCTTTATGTCCGCGTACATCCGTTTGTGGGACTTAGGAACAGACACTTTCGTCACTTCAGCTGGACTCGCCACTAAAGGGTCAGTTGTGACGTACCTATAGAGGACATCGGTAAGGACGGGGGCGTTTGCAGGTGAAACTCTGTCCTTGGTCTCTGTCAGAAGCAGAGACTCCACACTATCCATCAGAGACTTGACTGACTCACTGCTCTGGACTTGGGTCTCCTTACTGAACTTCTTCCTGACTTGTGTCCCCATCTTGAGCATCGATGCTGTGGCCAAAAACTTTGCAAAAAGCTTCTTGATCCTCTTCCCCACTCCTTTCCAAAACTTCTTGTGGCTCTTTGAGGATTTGGAGCCTCTACTCGAATCAGATGATCTGACGCTCTCCTCTTCACTAATTATCTGATAGATTTCATCTGCAGCAGCTTTAAACTCCAGAGAAGATTCAGATATCAGCCCACTCAGGTCAGATTCTGACATTTCGTCCACAAGGGGCTCGATGATGTCGCTCACCTCCTTCCCGATGATTTCCTGGACGGCCTCACTTGTCCTATAGTCACTGCTGCGGACTGATGATTCTGAGGATGTTCGTCTGTCAGAGCGAGAACTGCTTGATGAAGAGTCAGTGCTTGAAGAGATTGGTTTCCCCCTAGGGAACTCGTTTATCAGCTCAAATGTCTTTTCACTGCGTAGTTTCGGCTTGAACGAGCCCTCGATGTCGCCGGCAGATTTCTTCAACACTTTGCAAACACAATTGACCATTTTCTCAAGTTTGTTGGCTGTGGTCTGGTGACACTGTGGCAGTCTGGTGGAGCAACCGCTGGTGGAGCATCCGCTGGTGGAGCGTCCGCTGGTGGAGCGTCCGCTGGTGGAGCACTCAGACCGGCGGTAATTGACCCTCTCTGTTATCTCCTCTGCAACCAACTCAGTGAGTTGATCCAAACTCACAGACTTTTTTAAGCTGCCCGGTGCTAAACTCTGACGGAGAGCATCTCCCAGACTGGACTGGATACTCTCCGCAGTAAAGGGAAAGTCGTTGTGTCCATGTGCTGTGATCAGGTCTGAGGACACAGACAAAGTCATGTTCAGAAAAAGTTCTGCCAACAGAAACCTTGTGATGTTGTCTGGTGTTTCTGATTTTAACAGTTCCCACTGCTCCGCAGTCAACTTGCTATAAAGATCCTCAATCTGCATGCGAATAGTTTCAACTGTCATGCTGGGAAGCTCCAATGCATCAGATGTATCCATGGTGAATGTCTGTACTGCAGTCTCCTCCATATCTGGGTTCTGGTCTATTCGATCCGTGTCTTTCCACTTAGCGCTGCTGACCAGGTAGTACAAAACGCCCTTGATATGGAACATGAAGGGTATCTTCTTCCAACCATGAGTCATATAGACACATCAAACACATGATAAAGAACCAAAGACAATTTTAAAGATCTCAAATAATGTTGTAGATCAAAGCCACAAAAAGATTGTGACTCTAATAGAAAGCCCAGCCTCTTGTTCAAAGGCATTGTTATTTTAAGGGCGTTTTCAGTCATGAATTGCGGAGGATGTCCGAGCCTCTTCTTCTTCTCTGTTTGGTTTATTGGCGGGTAGCAACCAACGTCAAGGTGCATTACCGCCTTCCACTGTGTGTTGAACCCCCCCGCACAAAATATTTTATAGAAGAGTCAGTTGAGCATGTAATGCTTCACTTTAATAAGTGTGTTCGAGAACGAGTAAAGCTCAAGAGGAAAAGTGCAAAGCAGAGAGGAAGAACTAAGCTTGGAAATAGTAGTTACCTTTGGAATAGGGAGTATGTTCCATTAGCTGAGGGAGACAGGATTGGACAAACTGATTTAATATGAGCTAGATAACTCTGATATACACTCCAACACAGGAGGTTGTCACCCGCCACTCAACTGAACGAAGGAGAAGCTATCAAATATCAAGGGTAATAAGAGATACGCTACCGAATGGGGAAGAAGAGGAAGTAGGATATTGACACACACAGTAGAGGGCGGTAATGCACCTTGACGTTGGTTGTCACCTGCCAATAAACCGAATAAAGAAGGAGAAGAAGACTTGGGACTAGACTTTCTCTGGCGATCGTCTTTCACACGTGAAGAACGCAGCAGGAGGTCCTGGGCTCAAACTCTTAAATTCAAGTAAGCACAACAACGAGAAACAGAAAGTAAATCTGGACGAGTTGTGTTTCATGCTGTACTTTTCTTAAAATAAAAAAACAGATCAGAGATCAGGAAGTGTGTGTGTTGTTGTGATGGGCACATGTTTGAGTAGAGTAGAGAAGCTGCTGTTAAAACAAACCCACATTTCTTCATGAGTACTGGCAGAGAGGTCTGTGGATGGAAAGCTACTGTTGGTCCAGTGTGTGGAGTTGTTGCAGGGAGTTGGTGGGCGTGTCCGCCTCACTCTTTGTTGTTGTGCTTGTTGTGTATGTGAAAGTTCAGTGTTCAGGCTCCACGTCAAAACACTGTTTGTATCTGCACTCTGAAATCAAGGTTCAGGAAATAGCTACAACCACTGGGCAGAGGGTGTGACACACACACACACACACACACACACACACACACACACACGCGCGCGAAAAGAGCTCATGGGACCAAAGCTCGGTTCTAATGAAGCAGACCCCCCCCCCCCGTGCTCCCCCTTCTCCCCCCCTCTTTCCTGCATGGTCCTCCTCACACACTGGCTGCTTTCACACCAAGAGGACAACTTCTGTGACTGTGATTTTTTTATTCTTTTCTAACAGTTGTGACAGAAAATGGTTACAGAAAACATTTCATGCAGACTTTTTTTTTTGTTTGGATGTGGTAAACTGGAGCTCCCAGAGTGAATCCACACCCCTTCAGCAGAAGACACGTATGTTCGTCCTCATTTAGAGCAATAGCATTTCTACCGTTTAAAGAATCTGCTCAAAGAGGAGAAGAATCTGGACATTCTGCCGGGTTTTTTGGACATGTGGCTTTCCATAGAGGCGGCGATTCTTTTCTCGACCTCTGGTTCTTTTCCATAAATGGAAAGCAGCAGCGTTTCCGGACAGTCCCACATCTTACACAGGTCCTTGAACACCGCCTTGTGGAGGACATTGATTATATCTGGGGACAGTGTCTAAGTCAATGTCCTGGACTTCGGCCCATGTTTTTTCAAACAGGTATTGAGTGAGGTGTATTGATTCGTCACCGAACAAGTTCACTTTGGACTTTGCAAACACTCGAGTGACGAACTGGTCAATGACGAGATTGACATACATCTTTTTGCGGGGCTCTGCCCGTTCCGTTGCAATGTTGATCTCTGAGACTGGAGATCCTACGATGGGCTCAATCTCCATTAAAGCGGAGGTCACCCTCTTGGTGTAGTCACCGGCCTGTTTTGAGAACCACCAGTTCATCAATGGCAGGAAATTCATCACTCTCTCCTTTATGTCCGCGTACATCTGTTTGTGGGACTTAGGAACAGACACTTTCGTCACTTCAGCTGGACTCGCCACTAAACTGTCAGTTGTGACGTACCTATAGAGGACATCGGTAAGGACGGGGGCGTTTGCAGGTGAAACTCTGTCCTTGGTCTCTGTCAGAAGCAGAGACTCCACACTATCCATCAGAGACTTGACTGACTCACTGCTCTGGACTTGGGTCTCCTTACTGAACTTCTTCCTGACTTGTGTCCCCATCTTGAGCATCGATGCTGTGGCCAAACACTTTGCAAAAAGCTTCTTGATCCTCTTCCCCACTCCTTTCCAACACTTCTTGTGGCTCTTTGAGGATTTGGAGCCTCTACTCGAATCAGATGATCTGACGCTCTCCTCTTCACTAATTATCTGATAGATTTCATCTGCAGCAGCTTTAAACTCCAGAGAAGATTCAGATATCAGCCCACTCAGGTCAGATTCTGACATTTCGTCCACAAGGGGCTCGATGATGTCGCTCACCTCCTTCCCGATGATTTCCTGGACGGCCTCACTTGTCCTATAGTCACTGCTGCGGACTGATGATTCTGAGGATGATGCTCTGTCACTGTCTGAAGAGGTTGAGGTTGTTTTACCCCGAGGAAGCTTGTTTAAAAGATCAAATGTCCTTTGACTATGCAGTCTTGGCTTGAACGAGCCCTCGATGTCACAAGCAGATTTCTTCAACACTTTGCAAAGACAACTGACCATTTTCTCGAGTTTGTTGGGTATGGTCTGGTGACACTGTGGCGGTCCAGCGGATTCTGTGCTGGTGGAGTTGGAATGCAGGCTGGCGTTGACCCTCTCTGTCACCTCCTCTGCAAACAACTCTGTGAATTGATCCAAACTCTCAGAGCTGGTTGAGCTGCCCGGTGCTAAACTGTGGCAGAGTGCGTCTTCCAGACTGGACAAGACCTTTTCTACAGTCACGGACATGCCGTCATATCCAAGAGTCGTTAGCAGTTTGGAGGACACAGTCGATGTCATGTTCATCACAAGTTCTGCCAACAGAAACTTTGTGGCATTGTTCGGTGCCCCTAATTTTAACTGCCTCCACTCGTCCGCAGTAAGCTTGGTGAAGACATTATCAATGTGCGGCTGAATAGCTTTGACTGTTATGTCAGGTAGCTCCAATTCAGTAGATGTATCCATTGTGAAGCTGAATCTTCTAAGAAACTCAGAAACTAAAATCGTATCTATTTATTGCAAGTCTTACAAGCTCTTCTTAATTAATCCTCTTCTTAGTTTGGTTTGTAGGCGAGTGGCAACCAACATCTTAGGATATTACCACCACTCATCAAAGGCATGTTAAAGGTCATAGCCAACGGCCTTCAGTCTGGCCTTTAGTTGAAAGCCATGTGGTAATATACACCTTGACCACCTTGTTGGTTCAACTAATTCTATTGCATTTATCACATGGTATCTCTTATTGCCCTATGTGATAAATGCAAAGTAGTAGTATGCACCTTGACATTGGTTGACTGACACCTACCAATAAACCGAACAAAGAAGCAGCAGATTTTATCTTCATTTCAATGAAAATGCAGAAATCTGCATATAACAATACAATAATAGTAGAATAAAATGAAGATTTATTTAACAAACTGCTTCCAGTTCTGGTCTGTATGTGAAAGCAGCTAAACACTCATACGAGTGTTTCAGACATGCACTGGAATCCAGACATTTTCCTGAAATCTTTCCAAGGGGCTGTGTTTGAGAAAGCAAATGTACTCGTCTGTTGTTCCAGACATTTTCTGGAACTTTTCCTCCCAGACCCTAAGTTAGTCCTTGTGAAAATACAGCTGGAAAAGATAGCGGGTGAGCGTGTTGATGACGTCTGTAACAGGCGACAGACGTAAAATTGGAACAATATAAATATCCCAGGATTAAAATGAGGAACCATACATGTAGAAAACACAAATGAAGTTGTAAACTTGGAAAGAAAGACAAGATTCAAGAGCATTTAGCAATAGGGGCCAACTTCGGTGTCTATGGGCTCATAAAAAAAACCACGTCATCCGTCATGTCCTGCCTCCTGCTGCTCTACGCAGAGCCACCGCTCACCTGGATATTTTCAATAATGTTCTGATCCCTGTTGCTATTGTGAACACATCTGACCTGGATAATATCCTGCTGTGTTTTGCATATATGAAAAGTAAACTCCAGAAACTGTCCAGACCCAAGTTTGGGGATATCATTAAAAAATAGAATGTCTGATTTGTCACATCATCTCTTTCTGTAGGGTCTGGAAACGTGAAGTGTTTTATAACTGGACTATATCAGCAAATTAAAACCAAAAAAATCCCACAATTAGCATTTCGCTTGGCAGAATGATCCCCACAATAAATGGTTTGTATTTATATAGCGCTTTTTTAGTCTTGATGACAACTCAAAGCGCTTTACAGATCAGTTTCACATTCCCCCGTTCACAGACACATTCATACAGTGCATCTATGGGCAGCACTTTTCATCCTATGAGGGGCAATCTGGGGTTCAGCATCTTGCCCAAGAACATATCGGCATGCAGATGGGGAAGACTGGGATCGAGCCGCCAACCTTCTGGTTAGAGGACGACAGTTTTACTCCCTCAGCCACAGACGTCCAAAAAGCACTGCATTCATTACTAGCCGAACAGAAGCCTTTTCTAATGACACCTACCTCATACTTGTCAAATATGAGAGAATATCCTATAGATGCGACAACAGACAGAGCCGAGTTTAGAAAATATTAAATCATCCATCATTGACAATATGTCAGGAGAGCAAATGTTAAATCTTGTCTTTTAATGCTATGAAAGGGACAATGTTGTAAATATCTAAAGACATTTTCACTCAACTGCAAATTTGGGTTTGAACTAATTGTGATGCACGTTACTTTATTTTTGAGAGGAAGCTGCAGCTAATAATTCATCATTGAAGTCGTCAGATGTTTCATACGATGATATTCAATCAACTGTTAATCATGTGACCAAAAAACACTGATTGATCCTATTTGAAAACTACTTTGGTTTTTTTAATTTTTTAAATGATTATTTTACAATCAGAATAATTAGATTTTCTGTCCAGTTAAAGTATATTTGAGATTTTCCAGTGAGTGACGGGTTCAAAGTGGTTATGTGACCATGGTTATATGTATATGATGTATTCATCATCAGGTTTAATAAATGTCAGTATTAATGTTGACTTTGTACATTTTGCCTCTTTTATTTTTCAAGTTTAACTTTAAGTTTCACGTCAGTTTGTTTCCGTACATTCACACAAATGTTTGGAGATAAAGTGTGGATGTAACCTCAGTAATATAAAAACCACCAGTCTGAATAATAGGTCTTTTTTATTAACAGACATCATGTAAATGTCGACAGTAACAAAATGTTGTAGTCCATTAAAAAAAAAAAAGGTGGGTTGGACTGACAAGACTCCTCCCACAAAATAACTTAATGAGGGAGGGGGTAAAAGACGGGAGGTTGTGCTCAGATACTTAAATGTTGCCGATAGTCAGAACTTCCTCGAGGCATTTACTGGTCGAATGTTTCGATTGGTAGAAACCGGCATACAGCAGCGTCGAGTCAAGGGAAGCGGAGTATCAGGCACATTTCACACGGTATTAAACGGGGGCATGTCACAGAGCAGGATCAGAGTTAGCCAAAAGCCTCCTACACACTCCGAGACGTCGCCTCGGAGACCGAGGAGACGGAACACCTGACTGCTAGTACACGTACGAAGCTAGAGAGAGAGAGAGAAAGGTTTTCTTTGTTCACTACCACACAAGCCACACACCTACAAAGTGTTTGAATAGCATTATTACGTGAGCCGGCTAATTTAGAGATCCGTTTCATGGGACACCCCCAAAAACAGGCTGGTAGGCAACACAAGCAAACAGAACAGAAGCAGACACAGAAAGTGAAGCACCATCAGAAAATATGACAGTGGATTAAGAGAAAGAGAGAGGGGGGGGTTATATACAGAAGGGGGGGGGCTGTCAGTGTGTGTGCCTTCGTCAACAATACAGGTCACCATGGTTACGTAGTTTTGGTTTTTTTTGCAAATCCAGCTGCTTAAAGAACAATAAAGACAGAGGAGAGGTGTTGGAGCGGAGATGTTTCCAGAGACACGGCCTGAATCTGAAGGAACAGAGAGTGAAACTGAAAATATGTCGTCCTGCAGAAGTGACTGAACTCTGCTCCCGCTCTTTAACTTCACGTCCTTTGAGATAGACACAGGTGACAGGGGAGGAGGGACATGAACAGTGTTACTGGACAGGAGCCTTAATACACTGTAGTGTGTGTAATGTGTACACATATATATTCGTGTGTGTGTGTGTGAATGCGTCTCCTCTATAATGTGTAGATATTATGTTTTCACACGACTCCCTTATGGCAGCAGCTGCATCTCAGGCCTCGCTCTCCCCGGCTGATGACGTGTTCTGCACCTCCTCCTCCAGGATGGGCACGATCAGGTTGTCCTTGGACATCAGGTCCAGCATGTGCTGTTGTAACAGCTCAGCTTAACACTGAGGGGGACAGAGTTTTAGAAATAAGAGTCTGAGACTGTGAAACAACCTGAGGAAATATAGCAGGCTGAGTCAGAAGCTTCCTTTAAATCCAACCTTCAAACGTGCTGTTATCGTACCACGATTTGATCTAATTCTAGTTTTTAAAGTGTGGTCATGATTACATTTCTGTCACCTGTAGTGTTGTTATACTTTTACTCTTTCATACGTGTGTTTTAATGTATTTTTACTTGTGTTTTTCATTTGTGAAGCCCTTTGTAAGTTGTTTTTTATTCCATTGAAAAGATTCGTTAACTTTTCTGGAAACTTTGAAAAATGTGAATCTTACAACCTGTGCTGTTGTGAGCTGAATGTGACAGTTCCCAGAGCAACTATTCACTTTGAAATGTGATAACACAGATAAAAAACTCTCCAACAGCTCATCGTAGTGAAATGCAGTAAATCCTGAAAAAACCAACAACTTCTTCCTCAAACACAACCAGCTCCTCCCAGTCAGGATGTGTCTGTGTCTCCTCCCTTCACAGGTGTGTAAGTGTAAGGACCAGTGAACAACAAGCTGTGAACTGTGGGAGATGAGTCACTGCAGGGAGTGAACGAGAGGGGGAGGAGCAGAGATCTATTTCTGCTCAGAGGGAGTGAAACTGTTCTACAGTCTCTGACACCAGCTGAAATGGCGCAGCAAGAAATTCAACTGGACAGAGAAAGATTCTGCTGTTCGATCTGTCTGGATCTACTGAAGGATCCGGTGACTACTGTCTGTGGACACAGCTACTGTATGAGCTGTATTAACACCCACTGGGACAAAGAGGAGGAGAGAGGAAGCTACAGCTGCCCTCAGTGTAGACAGACCTTCACACCGAGGCCTGTCCTGGGGAAAAGCACCATGTTAGCTGATTTAGTGGAGGAGCTGAAGAAGACTGGACTCCAAGCTGCTCCTGCTGATCACTGCTATGCTGGACCTGAAGATGTGGCCTGTGATTTCTGCACTGGGAGAAAACTGAAAGCTCTCAAGTCCTGTTTGGATTGTTTGGCCTCTTATTGTGAAAAACACCTCCAGCCTCATCTTCAGTCAGCTCCATTGAAGAAGCACAAGCTGGTGGAGCCCTCGGAGAAGCTCCAGGAGAACATCTGCTCTCGTCACGATGAGGTGATGAAGATATTCTGCCGCACTGACCAACAGTGTATCTGTTATCTCTGCTCTATGGATGAACATAAAGACCACGACACAGTGTCAGCTGCAGCAGAAAGGACTGAGAGGCAGAGAGAGCTCGGGCTGAGGAGACAAACAATCCAGCAGAGAGTCCAGGACACAGAGAAAGATGTGAAGCTGCTTCAACAGGAGGAGGAGGCCGTCAATGGCTCTGCTGATAAAGCAGTGGAGGACAGTGAGAAGATCTTCACTGAGCTGATCCGTCTGCTGCAGAAAAGAAGCTCTGATGTGAAGCAGCAGATCAGATCCCAGGAGGTAACTGAAGTGAGTCGAGTCAGAGAGCTTCAGGAGAGACTGGAGCAGGAGATCACTGAGCTGAAGAGGAAAGACCATGAACTGAAGCAGCTCTCAGACACAGAGGATCACAACCAGTTTCTACACAACTACCCCTCACTGTCACCACTCAGTGAATCTACACACTCATCCAGCATCAGGATCCGTCCTCTGAGGTACTTTGAGGACGTGACAGCAGCTGTGTCACAGGTCAGAGGTCGACTACAGGACATTCTGAGTGAGACAGAGACAGAGATTTTACAGATTGTGTCTCAAGTGGATGTTTTACTGCCACAACCAGAGCCAGAGACCAGAGCTGACTTCTTAAAATATTCACAGGAAATCACACTGGATCCAAACACAGCACACAAAGATCTGTTATTATCTGAGGGAAACAAAAAAGTAACACGTACGAGTGAAGATCAGTCTTATTCTAATCACCCAGACAGATTCACTGTTTGGCGTCAGGTCCTGAGTAGAGAGAGTCTGACTGGACGTTGTTACTGGGAGGTGGAGGTGGGGGTGAGAGCAGTTGGTGTAGCAGTCACATACAAGGATATCAGCAGAGCAGGAGACTCAGATGAATGTAGATTTGGATTCAATGATAAATCTTGGTCATTATATTGTTATGAAAACAGATATGAATTTTATTACAACAGCATCAGGACTCCAGTGTCAGGTCCTCAGTCCTCCAGAGTAGGAGTGTACCTGGATCACAGTGCAGGTGTTCTGTCCTTCTACAGAGTCTCTGACACCATGACTCGCCTCCACAGAGTCCAGACCACATTCACTCAGCCTCTCTATGCTGGAGTTGCGGCTGGTTATGGATCCACAGTTGAGTTGTGTAAACTCAAATAGACTCGAGTCATTAAAAGCAGTGATTTAGATTCTGTGTTTAAATCTTTAACTTCTTTTGTCTCCATGTTTGTTGATCAAAGTTCGTCGTGGTGACGTTTCTGCTCCGCACAGAGATCAGCTGTCAATCAAACACTGACCTTCCTTTATCACACATATTTAGTTCTCACTTTGTAAAGACAGAAATCTATAATTACACTGACATGAATGTGTTTGAAAGAACTAATGTTGCTGTTGTTTTCTAAATCAATGTAGAAATCAGGTTCTGTGATGTTTTAGAACCTGTGTTGATCCTGATCCTCATCAATGAGCTGATTATTTGTTCTTGTCTTTTCCACATGTGAGATGGAGGTGAAACAAACTGATTGTGTGTCCATGAAATCACTGAACAAGAGTCACTGAACAGACTTTACTGATGAAATGATCAATGAACTCAGAGCGTCAACATGTCCAACAGATCAACTGCACTTTATTTCAGGCATTAATATGTTTATTAATCTAATTAATACATTATAACAGTAATAAAGTGTAATGTACCTTCAAGACATTCTGTGTTGCCCTGATACCAAAGACCATTATATCCTTTAATCATTTGTAAAGCATGTTCTGAGATGTGCTTTATGAATAAAGATCTGATTTCTTATTATTAAATGCATCTATTTGATTTGACTTTAATTGTTACTGTATGTTGTGAATGAAGGATAACACACTCTGCCTCTCACTGAAAGCTCCTCTTAACACCAAGTGTGAACAGGCCGCTGTGAAATGCAGTAAATCCTGAAACACCAACAACAACTTCTTCCTCAAACACAACCAGCTCCTCCCAGTCAGGATATGTCTTTGTCTCCTCCTTTAACAAACTTTATTTTCGACTGTCAACATACAAAGTCAACATACAAATTCAACATACAAAGTCAACATACAGTGTTAAAACAGAAGGATCGGATGGTCACAGATATACACTCAGATATTGTGTTGCTTGCACTCAGATATTTTGTGCAAGTGGCAGATGAAAAGCCCTCGCACCAAGGTCGGGCCTAAAATTGACACAGGCTGGGACTCACAAACATCCGGTCAATAAGAAGCTGACATCAGGGACAGTTTCATAAATGTCTCTGTCTCAAACCGGATCCTGATCTGAACTCGGCACCATCCAGACGGCCGTCACAAAAGATAAAGTTTAAGAAAAAACGTATTTAGCTGATGCTAGCTTGGCCTTTCAGACCCGGCCATCCCAGACCGACAGTATCACTCATAAAGGACCATGGGGGACGACAGACCTGACGCCTACTTTTCCTCAAAACTTGACTCTGTTGTGATCACAGTTCCAACTTCTCTTGAAGCTGCAGCAGCCGCTGACTATCTATGACAGCATCATGTGACACTGTAGGTTATGCTGACTTGACATTGTTGGTATAACATCAATTATTCCAACAGCTGAGCTTCTCAGATTCACCAGTTTTGCTTGAAATGCCAATGCACTGTTCTTAACCCCTCTCCTCCACACATCATGTGACGGACAGCCACATGATTGTGTTGCAGTAATAACTGAAGCTTGTTCTCTCGAAGACTTAAAGGGTCACACCAATGGCCAATGCAGATTTGGAACTGTTTGTGGACAGCTCAGCCTCAAGAGACCCAGCAATTGGTAATACGTCGAACAATTTGTGCAATACACAATCCTAGAATTCCTCTGCACAGACAGCAGAGTTGGTTGCATTGACAGAACATGTTAAAGATAAGAGTGATCATACACAGACGCAGGTTTGGGATGTGGCTCCTGAGTTTGGACGACTCAATAGGATTTTTGTCAACATCCACAGGCAAACCTATAACCCTCTAAACCCTGATTGGCTGACCTACTGGATTCTGTGTTGTTGCCAAAACAACAATGAGCTTGAGTTTCACAGGGACACCAGAGATAAGTATTCGATGCTGCTCCCTGACTCATTAACACCCACAGGTGATGTACAGGTACTGCAAGGATCTAGGAAGCCAGGAGGAGAAAGCCAACTGACAGAAAGCTGGTTGCTCAGTCAATGGTAAAAGTAGGTTTGGTCCAACAGTAAATGATGTGTAATTGTATAGATCTTTTCTATCCTTCACCACTCAAAGCGCTTTACAGCACAGTTTTCCCTTTCACGCATTCACACACACTTTCATACAGTGTGATTTACAGTCAAATGTATAGAATAATTTAATGACGCTTGAAAATACAACTGCAAGAACAGACGTAAGAGACGAGGAGAGTCTGGAGACTGAAGCTGTGTGAGTGTTTTAATCCTCAGAGACTTTAACAGACTTTGGTGTGAAGCAGTTGATCCCAACAGAAAACATCAGTCAGATACAGACAGTCCATCGATTCATTCATTTATGGAAACATTAATATGTTTATTAATCTAATTAATACATTGTAACAGTAGTAAAGTGTAATGTACCTTCAAGACATTCTGCGTTGCCCAGATACCAAAGACCATTATATCCTTTAGTCATTTGCAAAGCATGGACCGTGCAGGAGCTTCTCCAAACTCATGAGTGACTGTTCAGGTGCCAGTGGCCTCTGTTGGATTCATGTATGACAGGATAGTCGCCGTACAGCCGGGTGTTAACGTTGGAGCGTATGTTAGCAATAAACGAGGAGCGTTAGGAAACGTCCAGATACGGTGTGTGTGAGTGTTTGCTGGTCACCATGTTCCACGTGCTCCACCTCCACCCACACAGACCCTGAACTGAAGATAAATCACTAATCTATGTATTAATCCACCTGTGGGTGTGAGAGGATAACGTTGGGGGTCGGTGTCCGAATATTACACATGTAATCACTTTAGATTTAATGGATAATATCATTAACATCTGGACGATTGCTTTGTTTTTTCATCTGATTTGAATTCATCATTAAGGATTTAAATTCCTTTCCTTAATTGTTTTTGTTTTTATTTTAATTTTGTTGGGATTTTAATAAAGTTATGAAGAAATTCATTTGATGTGTTTTTAATTATTTCGTGTTTTCAGAGTATTTAAACATTTCATTCACACAGTACATGACACTTCTTTAAATATTGTGTTACTCTGCAAACAACTTTTTAAACTTTATAATAAAGCCAGGTGATGTATTTAGGTGAATAATTAGTGCAACAGTCTTTTTATTTGTCTCTATAGAAAAGTGAGGAGCCTCCTCAGACAGAACAGAACTCTGCTGCCAGGATTCTAACCAGAGTCAACAGGTTGGAACACGTCAGCCTGGTTTTAGCCTCTTTACACTGACTCTCAGTTTCTAACCAGTTGAAGCTTCTTTAAATGACTTGTAAAACTCTCAATGCTCTGACTGCTCAGTTTATCACAGATCTTTAATCCTTGAGATCCTCTGGCAGGAGACTTTGAACTGATACAGATTCTCAGCTAAACACTAAGACAGAGTTTTAGAAATAAGGTTCAGAGACTGTGGAACAACCTGCCTGAGGAAATGCAGCCGGCTGAGTCGGTGACTTCCTTTAAATCAAAACCTAAAACCTCCTTTTATCGAACTGCATTCCATGATTTTACCTAATTCTAGTTTTATTATTTTAATGTGTGGTCATGCTTCTATTTCTGTCATCTTTAAGATCATTGTCCCCTCAGCGGTCGGACTTTTAAACCAGCTGTAGCCCTGGTGTATGGCACACACACATTTTAATATATTTTAGTGTTGGGACATGGTATTTGTGAACAACAGTTCGGCCTACATGTATAGTCAAAAGCCTAAGGCCGCATGTCCTTTGTTCTGGAGAAAACCAGAGCAGGGTCTCCCAGGGTGCGGCAACGTCACACAGAGGTGTGGAAACGAAAAGCTTCAACTCCTATTGGTCACTCTGGGCCCCATGATCTGTGAGGTCACCAGGCCAATATAAGGCCATGTCTACCCTCTCTTCATTCTCTTTCCAGACACCTCTTCGAGAGGAGCACACCGCTTCTCTTTCTACGCCATCCTCGAGAGGAGAAGGGTGTCCAGCCTCTTTCCGATTCCTCTTTTCCACGAATCCTCTCAGAGGAGAAGGGTGGCGGTCCAGCTCACTCTTTCAACTCAAATCAACTTCATGGAGGAGAGGTGCAGCTTGCAGCACATCTCAACAAGGAAACCTCCTCCCAATCCAAGCTCTATCAACCTTCAAGCAGCGACGCGATGTCCTGCCGGAGAACTTCGAACAGCCACTGAGCTGCACAGCCCAACAGAACCACAAAGGCAGGAGCCACAAAACCAGCAAGACGACTTCACAGAACTTCGAACAGCACAGCAACTCTTTTTTCCCTTTCCATGGACGAGTAACACAACTTGGGGCTTAATAATTATACTAGGCTAAGCAAAGACTGTTTATTCGATTCCGTGTGATGTTTATAAGTTTGATTTGTGTTGTTGTGATATTTTGGTTACAAGTTTATTTGAAAGTTAATGTTAGTTTGTTATGCTCTTCACAGTCTTTCTTTGCATTCACTGTACACTCTTTCTCTAACTTGGCACCAACACACACAGAGAGACGCATATCGCAGCACCTATCTCTCTGACCCCCGCTACATGTCGTAAACATTCCGAAGGGGGGAGTCCGTTATCTTTAGAGTGGCCAGCCGCCATTTTGGAAGCACGGACTCACACAGACAAACACACACACATACTCAGATACATATCTTTATTTAGTAAGTACACTGTTAGTAATTTGTGTTTTTACACTTTATTATATTCATAATAAATGTTTTTTTTTCACAAATGTTTTTTCATTAATGTTGCATAAGTGAATTTCGCCAACCTCTACACTGTCAAGAACTCTATATCCTTCAACTTAGCTAACTATCTATATGGTAATTTTGGTTATAGTTATTAATTTAATTGTTAATCAGAGTTCCAAATTTGTAGTTAGTACTTTTATGAGACTTAATCAATAAATTGGCAATCTTTCCCTTTCCTTTGAAGGGTGGTGCCCCGAGGTAACTTTAATCAATTAAAGTTATTATTTAATATTAATATTTTAAATACATTTAATGGTATCACGTTTAATGCATTATTGCACAACATTAGTAGTTTAACAAAGGACTAATGGATTCTTAATGCTCTTTTTATGTATTTATGTATTGTTATGATGTGTATGGGTTGTGTGTGACTACTGTTTGCAAACCAAATGGCCCCTCGGGAACAGTAAAGACGACCTTAACCTTAACTTAACATTTATTATACTTTTTTAGTTTTTCATTCTTCTATGAGGGAGTTTGTTTTTCTTATTTTTACGAGTTTTTCTTTATTTGTTCTGAGATGTGCTTTATAAATAAAGATGTGATTTATTAATATTAAATGCATCTATTTTATTTGACTTTAATTGTTACTGTATGTTGTGAATGAAGGATAACACACTCTGCCTCTCACTGAAGCTCCTCTTAACACCAAGTGTGAACAGGCCGCTGTGAAATGCAGTAAATCCTGAAAAACCAACAACTTCTTCCTCAAACACAACCAGCTCCTCCCAGTCAGGATGTGTCTGTGTCTCCTCCCTTCACAGACGTGTAAGTGTAAGAACCAGTGAACAACAAGCTGTGAACTGTGGGAGATGAGTCACTGCAGGGAGTGAACGAGAGGGGGAGGAGCAGAGATCTGTTTCTGCTCAGAGGAAGTGAACCTGTTCTACAGTCTCTGACACCAGCTGAAATGGCGCAGCAAGAAATTCAACTGTACAGAGAAAGATTCTGCTGTTCGATCTGTCTGGATCTACTGAAGGATCCGGTGACTACTGTCTGTGGACACAGCTACTGTATGAGCTGTATTAACAACCACTGGGACAAAGAGGAGGAGAGAGGAAGCTACAGCTGCCCTCAGTGTGGACAGACCTTCACACCGAGGCCTGTCCTGAGGAAAAACACCATGTTAGCTGATTTAGTGGAGGAGCTGAAGAAGACTGGACTCCAAGCTGCTCCTGCTGATCACTGCTATGCTGGACCTGAAGATGTGGCCTGTGATTTCTGCACTGGGAGAAAACTGAAAGCTCTCAAGTCCTGTTTGAATTGTTTGGCCTCTTATTGTGAAAAACACCTCCAGCCTCATCTTCAGTCAGCTCCATTTAAGAAGCACAAGCTGGTGGAGCCCTCGGACAAGCTCCAGGAGAACATCTGCTCTCGTCACGACGAGGTGATGAAGATGTTCTGCCGCACTGATCAGCAGTGTATCTGTTATCTCTGCTCTATGGATGAACATAAAGACCACGACACAGTGTCAGCTGCAGCAGAAATGACTGAGAGGCAGAGAGAGCTCGGGCTGAGGAGACAAACAATCCAGCAGAGACTCCAGGACAGAGAGAAAGATGTGAAGCTGCTTCAACAGGAGGAGGAGGCCGTCAATGGCTCTGCTGATAAAGCAGTGGAGGACAGTGAGAAGATCTTCACTGAGCTGATCCGTCTGCTGGAGAAAAGAAGCTCTGATGTGAAGCAGCAGATCAGATCCCAGCAGGAAACTGAAGTGAGTCGAGTCAGAGAGCTTCAGGAGAGACTGGAGCAGGAGATCACTGAGCTGAAGAGGAAAGACCATGAACTGAAGCAGCTCTCAGACACAGAGGATCACAACCAGTTTCTACACAACTACCCCTCACTGTCACCACTCAGTGAATCTACACACTCATCCAGCATCAGGATCCGTCCTCTGAGGTACTTTGAGGACGTGACACCAGCTGTGTCACAGGTCAGAGGTCGACTACAGGACATTCTGAGTGAGACAGAGACAAAGATTTTACAGATTGTGTCTCAAGTGGATGTTTTACTGCCAGAGCCAGAGACCAGAGCTGACTTCTTAAAATATTCACAGGAAATCACACTGGATCCAAACACAGCACACAAAGATCTGTTATTATCTGAGGGAAACAGAAAAGTAACATTTATGAGTAAAGATCAGTCTTATTCTTATCACCCAGACAGATTCACTGTTTGGCCTCAGGTCCTGAGTAGAGAGAGTCTGACTGGACGTGGTTACTGGGAGGTGGAGGTGGGGGGGACAGCAGTTGGTGTAGCAGTCACATACAAGAATATCAGCAGAGCAGGAAACTCAGATGAATGTAAATTTGGATTCAATGATAAATCTTGGTCATTATATTGTGATGTAAACAGTTATAACTTTTATTACAACAGCATCAAGACTCCAGTGTCAGGTCCTCTGTCCTCCAGAGTAGGAGTGTACCTGGATCACCGTGCAGGTGTTCTGTCCTTCTACAGAGTCTCTGACACCATGACTCTCCTCCACAGAGTCCAGACAACATTCACTCAGCCTCTCTATGCTGGAGTTAGGTTTTATTATTATGAATCCACAGCTGAGTTGTGTAAACTCAAATAGACTTGAGTCATTAAAAGCAGTGATTTAGATTCTGTGTGTAAATCTTTAACTTCTTTTGTCTCCATTTTTGTTGATCAAAGTTCGTCGTGGTGACGTTTCTGCTCCGCACAGAGATCAGCTGTCAATCAAATACTGACCTTCCTTTATCACAAATATTTAGTTCTCACTTTGTAAAGACAGAAATCTATAATTACACTGATATGAATGTGTTTGAAAGAACTAATGCTGCTGTTGTTTTCTAAATCAATGTAGAAATCAGGTTGTGTGATGTTTTAGAACCTGTATTGATCCTGATCCTCATCAATGAGCTGATTATTTGTTCTTTTCTTTTCCACATGTGAGATGGAGGTGAAACAAACTGATTGTGTGTCCATGAAATCACTGAACAAGAGTCACTGAACAGACTTTACTGATGAAATGATCAATGAACTCAGAGCGTCAACATGTCCAACAGATCAACTACACTCTGGTTGGATTTACAAAGCATCAGTGTTATGGGATGTTTGGTCACATTGTAAATGTGGAACCTGTTTTTTTTTTATCACGGCTCATCTCTGTAAAGTGTGAATCCACTCGTCCTCATTGTATTTACATATTTAGTGAACGGGCATATTTATCTGCTGCTGCGTAGGTTTCTGTTCTTTTTGATTTTCATGATCTGAACTAGCAGTTCCACTGGAGAGTGTCCTGATCGAGTCCCTCTGAGGGTTTGTTCTGCAGCTCTCATCACATGTGTTTCTTATACATGTCTATAAACATTTAAATCTCTTATATATGTAAAAAGCCATAAAAATGTAATGTGTGAAGAAGCTGAAATTTGAAATAAAGAATAAATCCAGTCTGTAAATTGTTTGTTGCTGGTTGTTCTTGGGAGCTGAGAAAAGGGGAGACTCATGTATCCTGTTGCGACTGGGTTTTCTCCTGGGCGGGGTCGTAACATGAATTGGGATTTCGTCCGGTTCTTTTTTTGGGTGCATTTTCGTTTCATTCGATAAGTGGTGGCAGATAATACATGTGTTCTTCTGGTTGCCAGTTTTTTTTGTTCATATTGATAGGATGGAGTTTCAATTGGATGATTGTGCCACAGATCCCTCTGTAAAAAAGTGGGATAAATGTAAAAAAGCAGATTTATGGATTGTGGCCGATTCTTTTCGAGGTACAAGTACCTTTAAATGCAAAAAAGCAGATTTTAAATGAATGTTGGTTAAAAAACTAGGGTAGAAGGGTGTGTTTCCTGAGTGTCATGTGGCTACTGGGGAAGATGTGGAGGACAAAGTGATGCCACGTTCCCCACCTCACATGGATCCCATCATTAAGGCTGGCATGACGGCCGAGGAGCTCCACTTGGTGCCCCGTATTAAGGAGGTGGAGCTGAGGAACAAAGAGTTGGAGAGGGAACCCCCATTTGCGTCTGCCACCCCCATTCGGGTAACATCACCCACCCTCTTCCATCAGGATAGCTTTGATGTCAGCAGACATGTGGCACTTGTTCCTCCGTTTAGAGAAACAGAGGTTGATTCCTACTTTTGTGCATTTGAGCGTATTGCATCTGCTTCACGCTGGCCTAAGGATGTTTGGCCAATATTGTTGCAATGCAAATTAGTAGGTAAAGCGCAGGAAGTCTGTAATAGTCTTACTCTAGACCAGAGCCTAGATTATGAGGTGGTAAAATCTACCGTTCTTCCTTCATATGAATTAGTTCCTGTGACTTATCGCCAGAAATTTAGGAACTGTAGAAGAACTGTGGACCAAAGTTATGGTGAGTTTGCACATGAAAAGAGCAGATTATTTGATAAATGGTGTCAGGCTACTGAAACTAAGGATTTTGTTCAGTTGCGTGAACTTGTGCTTCTTGAGGAGTTTAAGAAATGCTTGCCGGAAAATATTGTGTTGTACAAAAGGTGTCGACCTTATCGCAAGCAGCAGTGTTGGCCGATGAATTTGCCTTGACGCATTAGAATGTGTTTTCCTCATCTGTGTCCCGTGATGGGGCAGTTGTATGTGAAAGACAAAAATACCCAGTGGAGTCCGAGGCGCCAGTTCCCTCAGCGGTCGGACTTTTAAACCAGCTGTAGCCCTGGTGTATGGCCCACACACATTTTAATATATTTTAGTATTTTAACAAAGGACTAATGGATTCTTATTGCTCTTTTTATGTATGTATGTATTGTTATGATGTGTATGGGTTGTGTGTGACTACTGTTTGCAAACCAAATGGCCCCTCGGGGACAGTAAAGACGACCTTAACCTTAACTTAACATTTATTATACTTTTTTAGTTTTTCATTCTTCTATGAGTGAGTTTTTATTTGTTATTTTTACGAGTTTTTCTTTATTTGTTCTGAGATGTGCTTTATAAATAAAGAAGTGATTTATTATTATTAAATGCATCTATTTGATTTGACTTTAATTGTTACTGTGTGTTGTGAATGAAGGATAACACACTCTGCCTCTCACTGAATCTCCTCTTAACACCAAGTGTGAACAGGCCGCTGTGAAATGCAGTAAATCCTGAAACACCAACAACTTCTTCCTCAAACACAACCAGCTCCTCCCAGTCAGGATGTGTCTCCTCCCTTCACAGGTGTGTAAGTGTAAGGACCAGTGAACAACAAGCTGTGAACTGTGGGAGATGAGTCACTGCAGGGAGTGAACGAGAGGGGGAGGAGCAGAGATCTGTTTCTGTTCAGAGGGAGTGAAACTGTTCTACAGTCTCTGACACCAGCTGAAATGGCGCAGCAAGAAAATCAACTGGACAGAGAAAGATTCTGCTGTTCGATCTGTCTGCATCTGCTGAAGGATCCGGTGACTACTGTCTGTGGACACAGCTACTGTAAGAGCTGTATTAACACCCACTGGGACAATGGGGAGGAGAGAGGAAGCTACAGCTGCCCTCAGTGTAGACAGACCTTCACACCGAGGCCTGTCCTGGGGAAAAACACCATGTTAGCTGATTTAGTGGAGGAGCTGAAGAAGACTGGACTCCAAGCTGCTCCTGCTGATCACTGCTATGCTGGACCTGAAGATGTGGCCTGTGATTTCTGCACTGGGAGAAAACTGAAAGCTCTCAAGTCCTGTTTGAATTGTTTGGCCTCTTATTGTGAAAAACACCTCAAGCCTCATCTTCAGTCAGCTCCATTTAAGAAGCACAAGCTGGTGGAGCCCTCGGAGAAGCTCCAGGAGAACATCTGCTCTCGTCACGATGAGGTGATGAAGATGTTCTGCCGCACTGATCAGCAGTGTATCTGTTATCTCTGCTCTGTGGATGAACATAAAGACCACGACACAGTGTCAGCTGCAGCAGAAAGGACTGAGAGGCAGAGAGAGCTCGGGCTGAGGAGACAAACAATCCAGCAGAGACTCCAGGACACAGAGAAAGATGTGAAGCTGCTTCAACAGGAGGAGGAGGCCGTCAATGGCTCAGCTGATAAAGCAGTGGAGGACAGTGAGAAGATCTTCACTGAGCTGATCCGTCTGATGGAGAAAAGAAGCTCTGATGTGAAGCAGCAGATCAGATCCCAGCAGGAAACTGAAGTGAGTCGAGAAGGAGAGCTTCAGGAGAGACTGGAGCAGGAGATCACTGAGCTGAAGAGGAAAGACCATGAACTGAAGCAGCTCTCAGACACAGAGGATCACAACCAGTTTCTACACAACTACCCCTCACTGTCACCACTCAGTGAATCTACACACTCATCCAGCATCAGGATCCGTCCTCTGAGGTACTTTGAGGACGTGACACCAGCTGTGTCACAGGTCAGAGGTCGACTACAGGACATTCTGAGTGAGACAGGGACAGAGATTTTACAGATTGTGTCTCAAGTGGATGTTTTACTGCCACAACCAGAGCCAGAGACCAGAGCTGACTTCTTAAAATATTCACAGGAAATCACACTGGATCCAAACACAGCACACAGACATCTGTTATTATCTGAGGGAAACAGAAAAGTAACATTTATGAGAGTAGAACAGTCTTATTCTAATCACCCAGACAGATTCACTGTTTGGCCTCAGGTCCTGAGTAGAGAGAGTCTGACTGGACGTTGTTACTGGGAGGTGGAGGTGGAGGTGGGGGGGACAGCAGTTGGTGTAGCAGTCACATACAAGAATATCAGCAGAGCAGGAAACTCAGGTGAATGTGGATTTGGATTCAATGATAAATCTTGGTCATTATCTTGTCATGAAAACAGTTATAACTTTTATTACATCAGCATCAAGACTCCAGTGTCAGGTCCTCGGTCCTCCAGAGTAGGAGTGTACCTGGATCACCATGCAGGTGTTCTGTCCTTCTACAGAGTCTCTGACACCATGACTCTCCTCCACAGAGTCCAGACCACATTCACTCAGCCTCTCTATGCTGGAGTTAGGGTTTATTATCCTGGAGACACAGCTGAGTTCTGTAAACTCAAATAGACTCGAGTCATTAAAAACAGTGATTTAGATTCTGTGTGTAAATCTTAAACTTCTTTTGTCTCCATGTTTGTTGATCAAAGTTCTTCGTGGTGACGTTTCTGCTCCGCACAGAGATCAGCTGTCAATCAAACACTGACCTTCCTTTATCACACATATTTAGTTCTCACTTTGTAAAGACAGAAATCTATAATTACACTGACATGAATGTGTTTTGAAAGATCTAATGTTGCTGTTGTTTTCTAAATCAATGTAGAAATCAGGTTCTGTGATGTTTTAGAACCTGTGTTGAACCTGATCCTCATCAATGAGCTGATTATTTGTTCTTGTCTTTTCCTCATGTGAGATGGAGGTGAAACAAACTGATTGTGTGTCCATGAAATCACTGAACAAGAGTCACTGAACAGACTTTACTGATGAAATGATCAATGAACTCAGAGCGTCAACATGTCCAACAGATGTATAAAGCAATACAAATGTAATGTGTGAAGAAGCTGAAAGTTGAAATAAAGAATAGATCCAGTCTGTTCTTTTGTCTTCATTCCAGGATCTCATTCAAAGCTGATGGAGACAAAGTGAAACTCCTGTGAGAGAATAACTGAGGCAGTTTCCTCCTGAAACTCCACAAACCTCAGTTTTCATGTTCAGTCTCTGTCTTTGCAGCTTTTCTGCACTAAAACAGCTTCATCGCAGACAAATGAGCAAAGTTTTCTTCCACTGGCTGATTTTCAAAACCCAGATCTTGTTTGTGATCTCAGTGGATGAAGAGAGTTCGTCACACAGATTTAAAGAAGTGGAGAAATAATGGTTTGGTGAAGTTTCAGGGTGAAGACGTTGAGTTGAGTCCTGACACACAAGCCATATATTGGAGATATTGTGATGTTGTGGACTTGAGGTCGTTCCGTTTATCGTGCTGTTGATTTTCATGAGGATGAAACCTCACAACGAGTTTGTCGTGTTGCTTCAGTGTTTCACGTCGTCACCTCACGGACAGACGGTCCTGGGTCGTACAGTTTGAATCCAGACTTGATCAAAACTTCTTGACACCAAATTTGTCCGAGGTTTAACCCACAAAACAAACTTTGCTGCTTGAAGAGGTTTCGTAATTTCTGCAGAGTTAAAGCAGTAAACGGTAAAAACACTCAGGATCAGGTTCCTGACGACAGGGATCGATTCTTTGCTCCGTCACAGACAAACTTTATCCAACTGTTTCAGAACAGAAAGAACTTTGGTGTCACTTGTATTATATAGAAACAGTTTGAGCAGTTTATCACTTTCTTTGATAGAAGCTGAACAGTTGTTGACATGGTTCCTTTGCTCTTTGTCATTTTTCTTCTTCAGAACTCCATTAACTTTGCTGTAAGTCTGTATCATCATGACGAAGCGTGTGAACCGGTGACACAGGAACGTCTCGTTCTGCACAGAGACAAACACACACACACACAGATCACAGCTATGAAACTGCATCCTGATTCTTCACCATTCTGCCTGGTTGACACTTTAAATCTGCTTTCAAATATGCACTGAAATTTCCCCGACATTTTCCAGTAAGAAAAATGTAAGAAAGCACAAATGTCCAAGTGAGCTGCTGAGGACATTTCCCGAAACCTTTCCTGCCAGCCCCTAGAAAACTGTCAAGAGTGAGTCCATGTGAGAATACAGCAGGAAAACAGCTGCTAGCAAGTGGGCGTGTTGCTTACGTTATTAACACATGACAGATTGAAACTGGAAGAACACAAATATCTCAGGATGAAGAAGAGGAGCCTAACACGTAGAAGACGAAGACGTCAACTTGGAAAGACGAGGAGATCCAGAGCTTATGGTGCTGAGGGCCGACGCCGGTGTGGATGAGCTGTAAACAACAACACTGATCTTTCCACAGCAGAGTTTATACGTCATGTCCGGCCTCCTGCTGCTCTACAGGCTCCGCCCCTCGCCTGGATGTTCACACATGTTCCTGTTGTTGTGAACGAGTCGGACCCCACAACCTGCTGCTGCTGCTTCACAGGCAAAAGACAAACTGTGTCTGGACCAAATTTTTCGGACATTTTCCAGAAACACGCGTGGGTGTGTGCAACATATTTGGTGGTGGAGCTTATCAATTCCCGTTCTAGTCTTTACGCTGAGGCCTGTTTAAAATAAGGTTTTGCTACCATCTATAAATAAAGTAATTTCTATTTTACCATGTCTTTATTCATACACGTTTATATCAGGGCTCTCATGCTATAAAAAAAAAGTTTTTCCTTTGGCTTAGGTGCAGCACACGAGCCTTAAAGGTTCAGTGTTTAGAATTTAGTGACAACTAGTGGTGAAGTGTCATAATGCAGCTGAACACCCCTCACCTTTTATATTCTATTTTTGCTTGTGTGGTTTTCTTTCTGAATATTTTTGAGCACGGCTAGAAGGGAGCCTGTGACCCAAGAATTTGTATCTGCATGTAACTGTTGTGCACATGACAAATATTCTTAAAGATGGCTGATACATCAAAGGAACAAACCAAACTAGTGTCTTAATAATTTGTTCATCTAGTGAAACATCCGTAGAACAGACACAACTAAGTGGAGTATTTTTTTTATTATTTTTTAACAGTTGTGACAGAAAATGGTTACAGAAAACATTTCATGCACTTTTTTGTTTTGTTTGGATGTGGTAAACTGGAGCTCCCAGAGTGAATCCACACCCCTTCAGCAGAAGACACATATATGCGCGTCCTCATTTAGAGCAATAGCATTTCTACCGTTTAAAGAATCTGCTCAAAGAGGAGAAGAATCTGGACATTCTGCCGGGTTTTTTGGACATGTGGCTTTCCATAGAGGCGGCGATTCTTTTCTCGACCTCTGGTTCTTTTCCATAAATGGAAAGCAGCAGCGTTTCCGGACAGTCCCACATCTTACACAGGTCCTTGAACACGGCCTTGTGGAGGACATTGATTATATCTGGGGACATGTCTAAGTCAATGTCCTGGACTTCGGCCCATGTTTTTTCAAACAGGTATTGAGTGAGGTGTATTGATTCGTCACAGAACAAGTTCACTTTGGACTTTGCAAACACTCGAGTGACGAACTGGTCAATGACGAGATTGACATACATCTTTTTGCGGGGCTCTGCCCGTTCCGTTGCACTGTTGATCTCTGAGACCGGAGATCCTACGATGGGCTCAATCTCCATTAAAGCGGAGGTCACCCTCTTGGTGTAGTCACCGGCCTGTTTTGAGAACCACCAGTTCATCAATGGCAGGAAATTCATCACTCTCTCCTTTATGTCCGCGTACATCCGTTTGTGGGACTTAGGAACAGACACTTTCGTCACTTCAGCTGGACTCGCCACTAAAGGGTCAGTTGTGACGTACCTATAGAGGACATCGGTAAGGACGGGGGCGTTTGCAGGTGAAACTCTGTCCTTGGTCTCTGTCAGAAGCAGAGACTCCACACTATCCATCAGAGACTTGACTGACTCACTGCTCTGGACTTGGGTCTCCTTACTGAACTTCTTCCTGACTTGTGTCCCCATCTTGAGCATCGATGCTGTGGCCAAAAACTTTGCAAAAAGCTTCTTGATCCTCTTCCCCACTCCTTTCCAAAACTTCTTGTGGCTCTTTGAGGATTTGGAGCCTCTACTCGAATCAGATGATCTGACGCTCTCCTCTTCACTAATTATCTGATAGATTTCATCTGCAGCAGCTTTAAACTCCAGAGAAGATTCAGATATCAGCCCACTCAGGTCAGATTCTGACATTTCGTCCACAAGGGGCTCGATGATGTCGCTCACCTCCTTCCCGATGATTTCCTGGACGGCCTCACTTGTCCTATAGTCACTGCTGCGGACTGATGATTCTGAGGATGTTCGTCTGTCAGAGCGAGAACTGCTTGATGAAGAGTCAGTGCTTGAAGAGATTGGTTTCCCCCTAGGGAACTCGTTTATCAGCTCAAATGTCTTTTCACTGCGTAGTTTCGGCTTGAACGAGCCCTCGATGTCGCCGGCAGATTTCTTCAACACTTTGCAAACACAATTGACCATTTTCTCAAGTTTGTTGGCTGTGGTCTGGTGACACTGTGGCAGTCTGGTGGAGCAACCGCTGGTGGAGCATCCGCTGGTGGAGCGTCCGCTGGTGGAGCGTCCGCTGGTGGAGCACTCAGACCGGCGGTAATTGACCCTCTCTGTTATCTCCTCTGCAACCAACTCAGTGAGTTGATCCAAACTCACAGACTTTTTTAAGCTGCCCGGTGCTAAACTCTGACGGAGAGCGTCTCCCAGACTGGACTGGATACTCTCCGCAGTAAAGGGAAAGTCGTTGTGTCCATGTGCTGTGATCAGGTCTGAGGACACAGACAAAGTCATGTTCAGAAAAAGTTCTGCCAACAGAAACCTTGTGATGTTGTCTGGTGTTTCTGATTTTAACAGTTCCCACTGCTCCGCAGTCAACTTGCTATAAAGATCCTCAATCTGCATGCGAATAGTTTCAACTGTCATGCTGGGAAGCTCCAATGCATCAGATGTATCCATGGTGAATGTCTGTACTGCAGTCTCCTCCATATCTGGGTTCTGGTCTATTCGATCCGTGTCTTTCCACTTAGCGCTGCTGACCAGGTAGTACAAAACGCCCTTGATATGGAACATGAAGGGTATCTTCTTCCAACCATGAGTCATATAGACACATCAAACACATGATAAAGAACCAAAGACAATTTTAAAGATCTCAAATAATGTTGTAGATCAAAGCCACCAAAAGATTGTGACTCTAATAGAAAGCCCAGCCTCTTGTTCAAAGGCATTGCTATTTTAAGGGCGTTTTCAGTCATGAATTGCGGAGGATGTCCGAGCCTCTTCTTCTTCTCTGTTTGGTTTATTGGCGGGTAGCAACCAACGTCAAGGTGCATTACCGCCTTCCACTGTGTGTTGAACCCCCCCGCACAAAATATTTTATAGAAGAGTCAGTTGAGCATGTAATGCTTCACTTTAATAAGTGTGTTCGAGAACGAGTAAAGCTCAAGAGGAAAAGTGCAAAGCAGAGAGGAAGAACTAAGCTTGGAAATAGTAGTTACCTTTGGAATAGGGAGTATGTTCCATTAGCTGAGGGAGACAGGATTGGACAAACTGATTTAATATGAGCTAGATAACTCTGATATACACTCCAACACAGGAGGTTGTCACCCGCCACTCAACTGAACGAAGGAGAAGCTATCAAATATCAAGGGTAATAAGAGATACGCTACCGAATGGGGAAGAAGAGGAAGTAGGATATTGACACACACAGTAGAGGGCGGTAATGCACCTTGACGTTGGTTGTCACCTGCCAATAAACCGAATAAAGAAGGAGAAGAAGACTTGGGACTAGACTTTCTCTGGCGATCGTCTTTCACACGTGAAGAACGCAGCAGGAGGTCCTGGGCTCAAACTCTTAAATTCAAGTAAGCACAACAACGAGAAACAGAAAGTAAATCTGGACGAGTTGTGTTTCATGCTGTACTTTTCTTAAAATAAAAAAACAGATCAGAGATCAGGAAGTGTGTGTGTTGTTGTGATGGGCACATGTTTGAGTAGAGTAGAGAAGCTGCTGTTAAAACAAACCCACATTTCTTCATGAGTACTGGCAGAGAGGTCTGTGGATGGAAAGCTACTGTTGGTCCAGTGTGTGGAGTTGTTGCAGGGAGTTGGTGGGCGTGTCCGCCTCACTCTTTGTTGTTGTGTATGTGAAAGTTCAGTGTTCAGGCTCCACGTCAAAACACTGTTTGTATCTGCACTCTGAAATCAAGGTTCAGGAATTTAAAGGAAATAGCTACGACCACTGGGCAGAGGGTGTGACACACACACACACACACACACACACACACACACACACACACACGCGCGCGAAAAGAGCTCATGGGACCAAAGCTCGGTTCTAATGAAGCAGACCCCCCCCCCCCCGTGCTCCCCCTTCTCCCCCCCTCTTTCCTGCATGGTCCTCCTCACACACTGGCTGCTTTCACACCAAGAGGACAACTTCTGTGACTGTGATTTTTTTATTCTTTTCTAACAGTTGTGACAGAAAATGGTTACAGAAAACATTTCATGCAGACTTTTTTTTTTGTTTGGATGTGGTAAACTGGAGCTCCCAGAGTGAATCCACACCCCTTCAGCAGAAGACACGTATGTTCGTCCTCATTTAGAGCAATAGCATTTCTACCGTTTAAAGAATCTGCTCAAAGAGGAGAAGAATCTGGACATTCTGCCGGGTTTTTTGGACATGTGGCTTTCCATAGAGGCGGCGATTCTTTTCTCGACCTCTGGTTCTTTTCCATAAATGGAAAGCAGCAGCGTTTCCGGACAGTCCCACATCTTACACAGGTCCTTGAACACCGCCTTGTGGAGGACATTGATTATATCTGGGGACGTGTCTAAGTCAATGTCCTGGACTTCGGCCCATGTTTTTTCAAACAGGTATTGAGTGAGGTGTATTGATTCGTCACAGAACAAGTTCACTTTGGACTTTGCAAACACTCGAGTGACGAACTGGTCAATGACGAGATTGACATACATCTTTTTGCGGGGCTCTGCCCGTTCTGTTGCACTGTTGATCTCTGAGACCGGAGATCCTACGATGGGCTCAATCTCCATTAAAGCGGAGGTCACCCTCTTGGTGTAGTCACCGGCCTGTTTTGAGAACCACCAGTTCATCAATGGCAGGAAATTCATCACTCTCTCCTTTATGTCCGCGTACATCCGTTTGTGGGACTTAGGAACAGACACTTTCGTCACTTCAGCTGGACTCGCCACTAAAGGGTCAGTTGTGACGTACCTATAGAGGACATCGGTAAGGACGGGGGCGTTTGCAGGTGAAACTCTGTCCTTGGTCTCTGTCAGAAGCAGAGACTCCACACTATCCATCAGAGACTTGACTGACTCACTGCTCTGGACTTGGGTCTCCTTACTGAACTTCTTCCTGACTTGTGTCCCCATCTTGAGCATCGATGCTGTGGCCAAACACTTTGCAAAAAGCTTCTTGATCCTCTTCCCCACTCCTTTCCAAAACTTCTTGTGGCTCTTTGAGGATTTGGAGCCTCTACTCGAATCAGATGATCTGACGCTCTCCTCTTCACTAATTATCTGATAGATTTCATCTGCAGCAGCTTTAAACTCCAGAGAAGATTCAGATATCAGCCCACTCAGGTCAGATTCTGACATTTCGTCCACAAGGGGCTCGATGATGTCGCTCACCTCCTTCCCGATGATTTCCTGGACGGCCTCACTTGTCCTATAGTCACTGCTGCGGACTGATGATTCTGAGGATGATGCTCTGTCACTGTCTGAAGAGGTTGAGGTTGTTTTACCCCGAGGAAGCTTGTTTAAAAGATCAAATGTCCTTTGACTATGCAGTCTTGGCTTGAACGAGCCCTCGATGTCACAAGCAGATTTCTTCAACACTTTGCAAAGACAACTGACCATTTTCTCGAGTTTGTTGGGTATGGTCTGGTGACACTGTGGCGGTCCAGCGGATTCTGTGCTGGTGGAGTTGGAATGCAGGCTGGCGTTGACCCTCTCTGTCACCTCCTCTGCAAACAACTCTGTGAATTGATCCAAACTCTCAGAGCTGGTTGAGCTGCCCGGTGCTAAACTGTGGCAGAGTGCGTCTTCCAGACTGGACAAGACCTTTTCTACAGTCACGGACATGCCGTCATATCCAAGAGTCGTTAGCAGTTTGGAGGACACAGTCGATGTCATGTTCATCACAAGTTCTGCCAACAGAAACTTTGTGGCATTGTTCGGTGCCCCTAATTTTAACTGCCTCCACTCGTCCGCAGTAAGCTTGGTGAAGACATTATCAATGTGCGGCTGAATAGCTTTGACTGTTATGTCGGGTAGCTCCAATTCAGTAGATGTATCCATTGTGAAGCTGAATCTTCTAAGAAACTCAGAAACTAAAATCGTATCTATTTATTGCAAGTCTTACAAGCTCTTCTTAATTAATCCTCTTCTTAGTTTGGTTTGTAGGCGAGTGGCAACCAACATCTTAGGATATTACCACCACTCATCAAAGGCATGTTAAAGGTCATAGCCAACGGCCTTCAGTCTGGCCTTTAGTTGAAAGCCATGTGGTAATATACACCTTGACCACCTTGTTGGTTCAACTAATTCTATTGCATTTATCACATGGTATCTCTTATTGCCCTATGTGATAAATGCAAAGTAGTAGTATGCACCTTGACATTGGTTGACTGACACCTACCAATAAACCGAACAAAGAAGCAGCAGCAATGGATTTTATCTTCATTTCAATGAAAATGCAGAAATCTGCATATAACAATACAATAATAGTAGAATAAAATGAAGATTTATTTAACAAACTGCTTCCAGTTCTGGTCTGTATGTGAAAGCAGCTAAACACTCATACGAGTGTTTCAGACATGCACTGGAATCCAGACATTTTCCTGAAATCTTTCCAAGGGGCTGTGTTTGAGAAAGCAAATGTACTCGTCTGTTGTTCCAGACATTTTCTGGAACTTTTCCTCCCAGACCCTAAGTTAGTCCTTGTGAAAATACAGCTGGAAAAGATAGCGGGTGAGCGTGTTGATGACGTCTGTAACAGGCGACAGACGTAAAATTGGAACAATATAAATATCCCAGGATTAAAATGAGGAACCATACATGTAGAAAACACAAATGAAGTTGTAAACTTGGAAAGAAAGACAAGATTCAAGAGCATTTAGCAATAGGGGCCAACTTCGGTGTCTATGGGCTCATAAAAAAAACCACGTCATCCTTCATGTCCTGCCTCCTGCTGCTCTACGCAGAGCCACCGCTCACCTGGATATTTTCAATAATGTTCTGATCCCTGTTGCTGTTGTGAACACATCTGACCTGGATAATATCCTGCTGTGTTTTGCATATATGAAAAGTAAACTCCAGAAACTGTCCAGACCCAAGTTTGGGGATATCATTAAAAAATAGAATGTCTGATTTGTCACATCATCTCTTTCTGTAGGGTCTGGAAACGTGAAGTGTTTTATAACTGGACTATATCAGCAAATTACAACCAAAAAAATCCCACAATTAGCATTTCGCTTGGCAGAATGATCCCCACAATAAATGTTTTGTATTTATATAGCGCTTTTTTAGTCTTGATGACAACTCAAAGCGCTTTACAGTTCAGTTTCACATTCCCCCGTTGACAGACACATTCATACAGTGCATCTATGGGCAGCACTTTTCATTCTATGAGGGGCAATCTGGGGTTCAGCATCTTGCCCAAGAACATATCGGCATGCAGATGGGAAGACTGGGATCGAGCCGCCAACCTTCTGGTTAGAGGACGACGTAAATATCTAAAGACATTTTCACTCAACTGCAAATTTGGGTTTGAACTAATTGTGATGCACGTTACTTTATTTTAGAGAGGAAGCTGCAGCTAATAATTCATCATTGAAGTCGTCAGATGTTTCATACGATGATATTCAATCAACTGTTAATCATGTGACCAAAAAACACTGATTGATCCTATTTGAAAACTACTTTGGTTTTTAAAATTTTTTAAATGATTATTTTACAATCAGAATAATTAGATTTTCTGTCCAGTTAAAGTATATTTGAGATTTTCCAGTGAGTGACGGGTTCAAAGTGGTTATGTGACCATGGTTATATGTATATGATGTATTCATCATCAGGTTTAATAAATGTCAGTATTAATGTTGACTTTGTACATTTTGCCTCTTTTATTTTTCAAGTTTAACTTTAAGTTTCACGTCAGTTTGTTTCCGTACATTCACACAAATGTTTGGAGATAAAGTGTGGATGTAACCTCAGTAATATAAAAACCACCAGTCTGAATAATAGGTCTTTTTTATTAACAGACATCATGTAAATGTCGACAGTAACAAAATGTTGTAGTCCATTAAAAAAAAAAAAGTGGGTTGGACTGACAAGACTCCTCCCACAAAATAACTTAATGAGGGAGGGGGTAAAAGACGGGAGGTTGTGCTCAGATACTTAAATGTTGCCGATAGTCAGAACTTCCTCGAGGCATTTACTGGTCGAATGTTTCGATTGGTAGAAACCGGCGTACAGCAGCGTCGAGTCAAGGGAAGCGGAGTATCAGGCACATTTCACACGGTATTAAACGGGGGCATGTCACAGAGCAGGATCAGAGTTAGCCAAAAGCCTCCTACACACTCCGAGACGTCGCCTCGGAGACCGAGGAGACAGAACACCTGACTGCTAGTACACGTACGAAGCTAGAGAGAGAGAGAGAAAGGTTTTCTTTGTTCACTACCACACAAGCCACACACCTACAAAGTGTTTGAATAGCATTATTACGTGAGCCGGCTAATTTAGAGATCCGTTTCATGGGACACCCCCAAAAACAGGCTGGTAGGCAACACAAGCAAACAGAACAGAAGCAGACACAGAAAGTGAAGCACCATCTGAAAATATGACAGTGGATTAAGAGAAAGAGAGGGGGGGGCTGTCAGTGTGTGTGCCTTCGTCAACAATACAGGTCACCATGGTTACGTAGTTTTGGTTTTTTTTGCAAATCCAGCTGCTTAAAGAAGAATAAAGACAGAGGAGAGGTGTTGGAGCGGAGATGTTTCCAGAGACACGGCCTGAATCTGAAGGAACAGAGAGTGAAACTGAAAATATGTCGTCCTGCAGAAGTGACTGAACTCTGCTCCCGCTCTTTAACTTCACGTCCTTTGAGATAGACACAGGTGACAGGGGAGGAGGGACATGAACAGTGTTACTGGACAGGAGCCTTAATACACTGTAGTGTGTGTAATGTGTACACATATATATTCGTGTGTGTGTGTGTGAATGCGTCTCCTCTGTAATGTGTAGATATTATGTTTTCACATGACTCCCTTATGGCAGCAGCTGCATCTCAGGCCTCGCTCTCCCCGGCTGATGACGTGTTCTGCACCTCCTCCTCCAGGATGGGCACGATCAGGTTGTCCTTGGACATCAGGTCCAGCATGTGCTGTTGTAACAGCTCAGCTTAACACTGAGGGGGACAGAGTTTTAGAAATAAGAGTCTGAGACTCTGAAACAACCTGAGGAAATATAGCAGGCTGAGTCAGAAGCTTCCTTTAAATCCAACCTTCAAACGTACTGTTATCGTACCACGATTTGATCTAATTCTAGTTTTTAAAGTGTGGTCATGATTACATTTCTGTCACCTGTAGTGTTTTTATACTTTTACTCTTTCATACGTGTGTTTTAATGTATTTTTACTTGTGTTTTTCATTTGTGAAGCCCTTTGTAAGTTGGTTTTTATTCCATTGAAAAGATTCGTTAACTTTTCTGGAAACTTTGAAAAATGTGAATCTTACAACCTGTGCTGTTGTGAGCTGAATGTGACAGTTCCCAGAGCAACTATTCACTTTGAAATGTGATAACACAGATAAAAAACTCTCCAACAGCTCATCGTAGTGAAAAGCAGTAAATCCTGAAAAACCAACAACTTCTTCCTCAGACACAACCAGCTCCTCCCAGTCAGGATGTGTCTGTGTCTCCTCCCTTCACAGGTGTGTAAGTGTAAGGACCAGTGAACAACAAGCTGTGAACTGTGGGAGATGAGTCACTGCAGGGAGTGAACGAGAGGGGGAGGAGCAGAGATCTGTTTCTGCTCAGAGGGAGTCAAACTGTTCTACAGTCTCTGACACCAGCTGAAATGGCACAGCAAGAAAATCAACTGGACAGAGAAAGATTCTGCTGTTCGATCTGTTTGGATCTACTGAAGGATCCGGTGACTACTGTCTGTGGACACAGCTACTGTATGAGCTGTATTAACACCCACTGGGACAAAGAGGATGAGAGAGGAAGCTACAGCTGCCCTCAGTGTAGACAGACCTTCACACCGAGGCCTGTCCTGGGGAAAAACACCATGTTAGCTGATTTAGTGGAGGAGCTGAAGAAGACTGGACTCCAAGCTGCTCCTGCTGATCACTGCTATGCTGGACCTGAAGATGTTGCCTGTGATGTCTGCACTGGGAGAAAACTGAAAGCTCTCAAGTCCTGTTTGGTTTGTTTGGCCTCTTATTGTGAAAAACACCTCCAGCCTCATCTTCAGTCAGCTCCATTGAAGAAGCACAAGCTGGTGGAGCCCTCAGAGAAGCTCCAGCAGAACATCTGCTCTCGTCACGACGAGGTGATGAAGATATTCTGCCGCACTGATCAGCAGTGTATCTGTTATCTCTGCTCTATGGATGAACATAAAGACCATGACACAGTGTCAGCTGCAGCAGAAAGGACTGAGAGGCAGAGAGAGCTCGGGCTGAGGAGACAAACAATCCAGCAGAGACTCCAGGACACAGAGAAAGATGTGAAGCTGCTTCAACAGGAGGAGGAGGCCGTCAATGGCTCTGCTGATAAAGCAGTGGAGGACAGTGAGAAGATCTTCACTGAGCTGATCCGTCTGCTGGAGAAAAGAAGCTCTGATGTGAAGCAGCAGATCAGATCCCAGCAGGAAACTGAAGTGAGTCGAGTCAGAGAGCTTCAGGAGAGACTGGAGCAGGAGATCACTGAGCTGAAGAGGAAAGACCATGAACTGAAGCAGCTCTCAGACACAGAGGATCACATCCAGTTTCTACACAACTACCCCTCACTGTCACTCAGTGAATCTACACACTCATCCAGCATCAGGATCCGTCCTCTGAGGAACTTTGAGGACGTGACAGCAGCTGTGTCCCAGGTCAGAGGTCGACTACAGGACATTCTGAGTGAGACAGGGACAAAGATTTTACAGATTGTGTCTCAAGTGGATGTTTTACTGCCACAACCAGAGCCAGAGACCAGAGCTGACTTCTTAAAATATTCACACGAAATCACACTGGATCCAAACACAGCACACAGACGTCTGCTATTATCTGAGGGAAACAGAAAAGTAACAGGTATGAGAGAAGAACAGTCTTATTCTAATCACCCAGACAGATTCACTGATTGGCGTCAGGTCCTGAGTAGAGAGAGTCTGACTGGACGTTGTTACTGGGAGGTGGAGGTGGGGGTGGGGGTGAGAGCAGTTGGTGTAGCAGTCACATACAAGAATATCAGCAGAGCAGGAAGCTCAGATGAATGTAGATTTGGATTCAATGATAAATCTTGGTCATTATATTGTTATGAAAACAGATATGAATTTTATTACAACAGCATCAACACTCCAGTGTCAGGTCCTCAGTCCTCCAGAGTAGGAGTGTACCTGGATCACCGTGCAGGTGTTCTGTCCTTCTACAGAGTCTCTGACACCATGACTCTCCTCCACAGAGTCCAGACCACATTCACTCAGCCTCTCTATGCTGGAGTCAGGGTTAGTTGTTATGGAGACACAGCGGAGTTGTGCAAACTTAAATAGACTCGAGTCATTAAAAGCAGTGATTTAGATTCTGTGTTTAAATCTTTAACTTCTTTTGTCTCCATGTTTGTTGATCAAAGTTCGTCGTGGTGATGTTTCTGCTCCGCACAGAGATCAGCTGTCAATCAAACACTGACCTTCCTTTATCACACATATTTAGTTCTCACTTTGTAAAGACAGAAATCTATAATTACACTGACATGAATGTGTTTGAAAGAACTAATGTTGCTGTTGTTTTCTAAATCAATGTAGAAATCAGGTTCTGTGATGTTTTAGAACCTGATTTGATCCTGATCCTCATCAATGAGCTGATTATTTGTTCTTTTCTTTTCCACATGTGAGATGGAGGTGAAACAAACTGATTGTGTGTCCATGAAATCACTGAACAAGAGTCACTGAACAGACTTTACTGATGAAATGATCAATGAACTCAGAGCGTCAACATGTCCAACAGATCAACTGCACTCTGGTTGGATTTACAGAGCATCAGTGTTATGGGATGTTTGGTCACATTGTAAATGTGGAACCTGGTTTGTTTTTAATTACTGCTCATCTCTGTAAAGTGTGAATCCACTCGTCCTCATTGTATTTACATATTTAATGAATGGGCATATTTATCTGCTGCTGCGTACGTTTCTGTTCTTTTTGATTTTCATGATCTGAACTAGCAGTTCCATTGGAGAGTGTCCTGATCGAGTCCCTCTGAGGGTTTGTTCTGCAGCTCTCATCACATGTCTTTCTTATACATGTCTATATACATTTAAATCTCTTATATATGTATAAAGCCATAAAAATGTAATGTGTGAAGAAGCTGAAAGTTGAAATAAAGAATAAATCCAGTCTGTAAATTGTTTGTTGCTGGTTGTTCTTGGGAGCTGAGAAAAGGGGAGACTCATGTATCCTGTTGCGACTGGGTTTCCTCCTGGGCGGGGTCGTAACTGAGTGTGTTTCCTGAGTGTCATGTGGCTACTGGGGAAGATGTGGAGGACAAAGTGATGCCACGTTCCCCACCTCACATGGATCCCATCATTAAGGCTGGCATGACGGCCGAGGAGCTCCACTTGGTGCCCCGTATTAAGGAGGTGGATCTGAGGAACAAAGAGTTGGAGAGGGAACCCCCATT